>NW_026555339.1:34890886-35196787 GCF_029017545.1 Prosopis cineraria | reverse complement strand
TTGTGCTTCCTCTTTTTTCCCTTTCTCTTTCCTTTTGTATTTTATAACATGTTTTTAAGGTAGATAACATGCGGAATAAACCTTAAGATAGATGACTTTTATTTATACATATTTGTTTCTCTATTTGATCTGATTAAAAGTTAGGAGTTGGGTAGCATATGAGAATAAGATAACATGCTTGCATGCTCTCATCACACTATACACTTACACAATTTGACACACACATATTTTGGGCCCTATACCCGGGTCTGTGAGTACCATAGTTAGTAGAGGTTAGTAGTGGTTTCCCTGTGGAGTTTTTGAACTCTCGAAGGTTACCATGAATACCTCACCCAAGCTGTTACTTGCCTAATAAATTTGGTCCCTGTAGAGCTTATGTTCTCGGAGAGCCAAAATTATTAAGTAAGGTCTTCACCTTTGTGTGAGGGCATCTTGGGAGCCTTTTAGGAATATACATCCACCCATGAATTACACGTTTCAGACAACAGCTAGTAGCCAATCATTCTAGTGAGCACCCGATTATGAACTTAAGTCTCCCTGAATAGGACGCAGGATGAGAGTATTGCTCTTTTATTGCATCATTGTCATAGCATGTCATCATAAAGTATTTGCATTTTTTTTAAAAAAAAACCACAAATTAAATAGTTTCTCTTGTCATTGAGTTATTTTTAAAGTTGAGACTTTAGCCATGTGTCAGTTTTAGCTGCACGTAGGCTAATTAATCCCTTTCTCCCTATGGAGCAATAAGCACATTGAGGAGAGAATGGATTTTCTCCTTGCATATCTATTATCAAAATCATTTCATCATTTTTTTTCTCTTTTCTCAAAAATAAGATTGTAAGGCTAAACCTTTCAACATTAATCATGTAGGGGATTTAAACCTCTCGTCCATTAATTGTTTACTCCATCTCCCTATGGTGCAATAAGTGTCAGGAGGAGAGGGTTTAAAAAAAAAAAAGAGCCAGATAGCTTGCTAAAATTATGAGAATTGTATGCTATTAACCTTTGTTTTGATTAACAGGAACCGTGAGTTATCCAGAATCTTTGTGAAACTGGCATAAGGGATAAATGGCACTCGAAGGTAGTACAAATCTAAGTCACACTGGAAAGTTATATCAGGGAAAAGGGATCAAATTATCTGTAAAAGTTGAGCCACTGGAAACCTTAATTGAGTTGAGCCGTCATATCAAAGGGAAGATTATGTAAGATTTTAAAAGGAAATATGGAAATATCTTGGATCTTCTGTCGGTCACAATACATAATGATGCAATAATGGGAATTAAGCTAATATTGGGATGCCTCGTTAAGATGTTTCACATTTCAAGACTTTCAAATGGCACCGACTTTGGAAGAATATGGAGAAATTTTGAGAATGCCCCTTAAGGAGAACATGGCAGTATATCTTTATCCTGGGTATTTACCATCTCGAGGTACGATAGCGAAAATTTTGGAAATTCCTAAGGAAAGGTACGAATGGTTTGCCCAGGACAAACAGAGGGAATCTTAAGAGCTGATGTAGAAGCCCACTTGAAAGTTTTGGCAGGAAAAGAGGCTTAGGTTACATTTTGCAAAGTCTTTGCCTTATGCATATATGGAATAATCCTGTTTCCATCATCAATTGGCATAATTGACTTAGGAGCCATTAGTGTATTCCAAATGGTGGAATACCATAACGTGAATCCGGTACCAGCAATCTTGGCAGAAACATACTTGACCTTAACTCAATGTCACAATAAAAGGAAAGGAAAGGTCAATTGTTGTATTGCATTACTGGATTTATGGATGCTTGGCCACCTTTATGGAAAGACACTTCCTTTCAGAAAGAAGAACGACTCAGACAGTAATCCACTCATGTCTTTTAAAGGCCAATTCGTGATTGACGGAATGAGCTACATGGATTGGAAAAGAACCTTCTCAGAACTTAAAGAAAGTTCCATTTTATGGAAACTAGACTGGTGGTGGAAAGAGGAGGTTATTTACCATTGTGGTGACTTTCCGAATGTGCCTTTAATGGGACCCAGAGGGTGTATCAACTATAACCCTTCCTTAGCGTTAAGGCAACTGGCCTATAAGCAAAATGTTCCTTTTAAGAAAGAGGTGCAGGAGTTATACTTTCTACATAAGGAGGATGGGACAAAGTTATCAAACCAGAATGTCAAAGAAGCATGGCAAGAGATAGGTTACAAAGGGAAGATTGAGCTAGGGATATGTGTAGTAAACTCAAGTCCAGAATACACTACTTGGCTGAAGAGTATGATTCAAGGAGCAAATCCTTTATTTCATCCTCAAAATCCCTTGTTAGGCAATAACTTGAAAGAGAGATTAATGGGCAATTGGTTGAATGCTTGAAGATGAAGGAAAATGAGTTACAAGCGCTTGCTAGCTCAGAGTCTAAGAATAAAGAAGAATTGGAAAAATACCAAAACGAATGCGTTGAGTTACGGAGGAAGCTAGCAAAGGAAAGAGAAGGGCATAACCTTGAAGAAACACCTGAGACTAAGAAATTGAAAAAGGAAAATGCCAAACTGAAAAGGGAAGTGCAAACTAGTGATAACAAAGTTCAAAGTACTAGAGCAAGACTTGTCAAAATAGTCAGGGAAAATGATGCATTGAAGAAGGAATTACAAGACATCAGACCCATTGAGGAGATGCAGCAAGAAATCAATACACTCACAAGACAATTAGAAAGGAAGGTGAATGAACTAGCAAGGGTGAGAGGAAGTGCAGCTGAGACAGCACAGAACTTTGTTCAGAGGCTTAATCAACAAAATGAAGTCTTAGAAGAGTGGAAATCACTTTGCCTTGATCAAACAGAAGAAACCAAAGAGTGGATGTTAAAATGTAGGCAGATAATTGATTTGGCTAACGACAAAATTCCAGAATTTGCAAGAGCATTTAAGCAAGCTGAAGGCATGGTTCTCCCTGGAGGAACTCCGTTAGAGATTGTTGAATTCTTCCATTTGTGCAATGAAATTGTAAAAGAACTCAATAGCGTGACAAAGTTCTAAATCTGTATTAACATTTGAATCATTGTATGAGGATCCATATGACGCTTTGTGGTTGTGAAATTGTTGATTGATTTGTACTACCATCATTGTCTTAAAACTTGAATTTTGATAGGATCCAATGTCCTTCTAATTCAATGGTCAACTTTGAATCCCCTATGAAATAATAAATTTCTAGAGGAATTTAAAGGGTGCTAGTGTCGTGAAACCCTTATGTCTACACAATGCTGGATATCTTACAAAACAAACGTAAAGGTAAAACTTATTAAAATTAATTATTATGTTACACAGGTAAGCCAACATTGCGCCTCAAAAGAAAAACTCGATTGACCAGATTCCCGCCACTCGAGCATACAACACACGATTGCGTAGTCGTGCAATGGAAAATTCAAACGTGAATGAGTCAGCAACCTTAAATGATCGGATGTCTGCAGTGGAGTCTAAAATGGCCGAAATAAGTGACATGATGAAATTGCTAACAGAGGCTCTAAAAGGACGGAGTGATGATAACCCACCACAGAATACCGTAGCAGATGAGAAGCAGCTAATAGAACAATTGAGCCAAACAGAGGATCAGATCCTAAAGTACCCACGCCAGAGAAACAAGATTCTGGGATAGGGGCCTTTAACATACCGGATGGTCTTGGGGAAGATCATGCCTACATGTTCCAAATCCCACAAGTGCTACATA
The DNA here is from genome assembly GCF_029017545.1 of Prosopis cineraria. Lineage (NCBI taxonomy): Eukaryota > Viridiplantae > Streptophyta > Magnoliopsida > Fabales > Fabaceae > Prosopis > Prosopis cineraria. The sequence continues at coordinate 35,193,091 of NW_026555339.1, read as the reverse complement.
AAGAGAAGGAGTTGAAAGAAGAACTTGGAGAGATGAAAGATCAATTGAAGGCTCTTCAAGGATCAAACATGTGGGGTTCCTTTGACTTGAAAGAATTATGTTTGACCCCAGAAATTGATGTTCCCAAGAAATTCAAGATGCCAAGCTTCGATAAATATGATGGTACAAGTAACCCAATTTATCATTTGAGGGCCTATTGCACAAAGATGTCCATATGGTCACAAGATGAGAAGTTTCTGATAAACTTCTTTCCCGAAAGCTTAACTGGAGCCGCATTGACTTGGTACATGCAACTAGACCAAACCAAGATTAAAAGATGGAAAGACCTTGTGGATGTTTTCATGAGACAATACAAGTTCAATCTTGATACTGCTCCAACCAGAGAACAATTGAAAGCAATGACCAAGAAATCATCAGAGTCATTCAAAGAATATGCTCAAAGATGGAGAATAGTGGCTTCGCAAGTGCAACCTCCAATGGTTAATTCCGAACTTTGCTCGTACTTCATCCGTGCATTGCCTAAGCCATTTTACCAACACATGATAGGAACACATGTCACTGATTTTGCCGATTTAATGGTAATTGGGGAAAGGATTGACATAGACATACAAGAAGGGAAGATAGCCACTTCTCAAGCTGAAAGTAGTTCATGAAAGAACTATGACCAAAAAAAGAAAGAAGGGAACGTGAACTATATTCAACCTATAAGACAAGCAGCTACCAATTCTCAAGTCCCTTATCAAATAGAGGGAAGGAATCAAAGACAGCAACAATTTGGGTTCAGGCCTAACAAGCACGGACAGGATGGAGAGAGGAGAAATGTCCAATCCAGGGATAGTCGCCCATGGCCCAATTTTGGATTAACAAATGTTGAATTGTACCATAAACTTTTGACAGCCCTATTATTAGGTCCGCGACCTTATAAGCCTCTTGGTCCACCTTACCCGGCATGGTATAATCCAAATGTTGTTTGTGAATACCACATGGGTGCACCTGGGCACTCAATAGAAGACTGTGTGACGTTTAAAAGGAATGTGCTAGACCTGGTTGATTCTAACCATATCCAGCTTAAAGAAGAGGGAAGCTCTACCCTTACTACTGATCCACTCCCAAATCACGAAAAACGAGTCAACGCTATTGAAGAAGAAGATGCGTGCTTCAAAAGCTCCGCAAGGATCAGGATGCCTATGAATGAGCTTTATGCTCACTTAAAGGAGTATGGCTATATGCGAGAAATGCTCCTCACGAATAATATCAGTGATCAAATGCCTGGATATTGTGAATATCATCAGGCAAAAATAGGCCATGACATAGAAAGTTGTGAACAGTTTAAAGGAGCTGTTAGAAAAATGATGGCGTTAGGGATCGTGTCTGTAAAGAAGGGAGACGCCAAAGTGTGCATGGTAGAAAAAAAACATATTGAGCTTGTCATTAAAAATTCAAGCCCAAAAGAGCGAGTCTAGGTAGTCTCTTTTGTGATAAACAAAGCCTCTGTAGATCTTGCACCTCACGCAAGACAACCAACATTGACCATAAGCACGCCTCATCCCTTTCCCTATGAAAGTGATCGAGCAGTCCCGTGGAAATATCAAAGCATTGTGGAGAACCACAAAAACCCAACGTTGATTGCCGGGACAAGCAATGAAATGGCAAACCAAGGGGGTGTTACTCGAAGTGGAAAACCATACTTACCATCTTACATTAGGAAAATGGTAAAAGAGAAAAATGCAAGTATTGACAGGCCAAAGGAAGATAATCCTAAAGAAATGGAAAAGTTAGAAGATGAGTTTTTATCGATTATGAAGCAAAGTGATTACAGCATTGTGGACCAATTGAAGAAAACTCCAGCGCGTATTTCCATACTTTCTTTGATTTTGAGTTCCGAAGCGCATCGCCAAGCATTGCAAGAAGTGTTGAATCAAGCTTTTGTGCAGCCTAATATAACCCCTGAGAAGGTGGCGAGTGTAATGAATGTTGTAAAAGCCTCCTCTACCATTTCCTTTTCGGAAGAGGAAGTTACAGAAACCGCTGCCATCAAGCCAAGGCTTTGCACATCACTTTGAAATGTGAAGGGTTCATAATCGCAAGAGTATTAATTGACGGAGGATCAGCGTTAAATGTATTGCCGCTCTCCACATTTGAATCATTATCACTAGAAGCTTCAAGTGTACATAAAAGTAATATTGTGGTAAGAGCATTCGATGGATCAAGACGGGAAGTATTAGGATCCGTTTGTCTCTCCCTGGAGATAGGGCCAAGCAGGTTTAAGGTGGATTTCCAACTCATGAACATAGATCCAAGTTACACAATGCTGCTAGGAAGGCCATGGATTCATTCTGCTAGGGCTGTTCCTTCTACCTTACATCAAAAGGTTAAATTCATCAGTGATGGGAGAATTATAGCAGTTAAAGGAGAGGAGGAAATCATGGTGAGCAAACCAAGCTCACTCCCTTATGTTGAGGCTGCAGAAAAAGATCATGGAGTTTCCTTTCAAAGCCTAGAGGTCGAGGGTATTTGCGATAGTACTCACAACATCAATTCCGTCGTGGCTAAAATCATGGCGAAGAGTGGGTTTATGCCAGGGAAAGGTTTAGGCTCTCATTTACAAGGAATTACGTGTCCAATTAAGGTTTTGGATAATTGTAATCGCCAAGGGTTAGGGTATGAGCCTACCCTAGAAGACCAGATGAAAGACAAAGCAAGTTTGGCAAAAGGCAAAAAGGCTAGTAAATTGGAGATTCCACACATTAAAGAATCCTTCCCAGGCCCGTCCGAGGTGATATATAAACCAACTATCTTAGTGATCTCTTTTAATGAAGATGTAGCATGCAAAACAAGTGCCTCAATTGCAGTCGATGATTCCAACAAAGTTCTGGCAAATTGGGAGTTTGAAGAGGCCAATGATGTCATTAGCTTAGAGTAATTGTTTCAATTATGTTGTTCCTATTTTATCCACTTTTCAGCCCAGGTTTAGGTAATAAATCTTGGGTATTCACTAATGCAAACTTTCGATACACATAATTCATGAAAATGAATTTCAATTGCATTCATGTCTATTTCTTTATTCCACCCTATCTACTTCAATACATCTTTCTCCGTTTCATTCCTGTTCCTTATTCCATATTCATTATCCAGGGATTTTGTTTCTTCTGATTCCATCTCCCACCCAGAGATTAATAAACCCTGTGAAGATGATTCATTCGTTGCCACTGATATGCATGATTGTGAGTCTGATGATGAAGACATAATCCAAACTTTTTCAAAGATGCTTGAATTGAGTGATAAGGGAATATGCCCACATGAAGAAGTGATTGAGATGGTTAATATAGGAACCGAGGAGGATCAAAGAATGCTCAAAATAGTAGATAATCCTGAAAGGGAACAAATGATTGAGTTGTTCAAAGAATACATAGATGTGTTTGCATGGTCATATAAAGACATGCCTGGGCTAGACCCAAGCATTGCTTCTCATAAAATACCATTACTTCCTAAGGTCGAGCCTAAGAAACAAAAGTTAAGGAGAATGAACACGGGGGTGTCCTTGCAAATAAAAGAAGAAGTAATAAAGAAGTTAGAAGCAGGATTTTTGGAGGTAGTAACTTACCCATAATGGGTGGCAAATATTGTTCCTGTTCCTAAAAAAGATGGTCGGATTTGAATGTGTGTTGATTATCGTAATCTAAATAATGCGAGTCCGAAAGATGACTTTCCATTACCCCACATTGATGTATTGGTCGATAATACTGCTCGAAGCTATCGCTATTCCTTTATGGATGGTTATTCAGGGTACAATCAAATCCCTATGCATGAAAGGGATAAAGAGAAAACAACCTTTACAACCCAATGGGGAACTTATTATTATCGGGTAATGCCTTTTGGTTTGAAAAATACTGGGGCAACTTATTAACGAGCTATGGTAGCACTATTCCATGACATGATGCATAAAGAAATTGAAGTATATGTAGATGATATGGTAGCTAAATCAGCGGAGAATGAGAGTCATGTTGGAGTCCTTAGAAAGCTATTTGGGAGATTACGCGAATATCGGCTAAGATTGAATCCTAACAAATGCATTTTTGGAGCTCTTTCTGGGAAGTTATTAGGATTCATTGTGAGTCGTAAAGGGATAGAAGTAGATCCAGATAAAGTGAGAGCAATTCAAGAAATGCCATCTCCCCAAACAGAGAAAGAAGTTAGAAGTTTCTTGGGACGATTGAATTATATTACTAGATTCATTGCCAATCTAACAGCCACTTGCGAACCAATGTTTAAGCTGTTAAAGAAAAATTGCAAGGAGACATAGGATGATGATTGTCAAAAGGCCTTTGATAAAATTAAAGATTATTTGTTAAATCCCCCAATTTTGGTCCGTCCATCACCAGATCGTCCACTAATCCTTTACCTAACAACTTTACCTCGCTCAATGGGAGCAATGCTAGGTCAACTTGATGATTCTGGAAAGAAGGAAAGAGCGATTTATTTCTTGAGCAAGAAGTTTAATGAGTGTGAAGCTCGTTATCCGGTGATTGAGCGAACTTGTTGTGGACTAGTATGGGCAACTAGAAGGCTAAGGCAATACATGCTTTACTACACTACCTGGCTAATCTCACGAGTGGACCCACTTAAATACATCTTTGAGAGCCCGCACATTGCTGGTAGAGTACTAAAATGGCAAGTTGTACTATCAAAATATGATATAAAGCATGTGATGCAAAAGTCAGTCAAAGGTAGTGTAATAGCTGATCACTTGGCCGATAATCCTTTAGAGGATGACCAGCCATTAGATTTTCAATTTCCTGATGAAGGCATATGCACTACAGAAGAAGGTTGTGATGAAGGAAAAAATGAAGAGCAAGAATGGGAAATGTATTTTGATGGAGCCGCCAACGTGCATGGAAATGGGGTAGGAGCGGTGATCGTTTCACCAGAAGGAAAACAATTTCCAGTGGCCATCAAATTAGAATTTGATTGTACTAACAACATAGCAGAATATAAAGCTTGTGTTAATGGTCTTCAAGCAGCTATTACCCTTGGTATATGGTGTTTGAAGGTATTTGGTGATTCAGCTCTCATTATTCATCAAGTAACAGGAGAATGGAGAACAAAGGATGTAAAATTGATTCCCTATCAAGAACTCCTAACAGATTTGATTAAGCAATTTAAGGTTGCTAGCTTTCATCACTTGACTAGAGATAAAAACCATTTCGCTGATGCTTTAGCCACTTTAGCAGCAATGATCTAACTTGATTGTGGAGTCCATGTCTAACCTATCTAAGTGGAAGCTAGAAGCTTTCCAGCGTACTGTTTGAATGTTGAAGAAGATCGAGAAGAATATCCTTGGTTCCAGGATATTAAGGATTATATCACTAAGAGATCATACCCAGCTGGAATAACTGAGAATGAAAAGAAAACCCTTCGTCGTTTGGCTATGACATTCTTTATCAGTCAAGATGTTCTGTACAAGAGGGGTTATGATGGTACTTTACTTCGCTGTGTGAGTTCAGAAGAAGCAAAGAAAATCATGGTGAGGTATATGAGGGCATATGTGGCACGCATGCGAATGGTCACACTATAGCCAAACAGATTCAAAGGTGTGGCTACTTCTGGCTAACAATAGAGAAAGATTGCTTTGAGCATGTCAAGAAATGCCATAAATGTCAGATCTATGTTAATAGGATAAATGCTCCTCCAATCCCATTACATAATTTGGTATCACCCTGGCCATTCTCAATGTGGGGCATTGACATTATTGGTCCAATTAACCCAAAAGCTTCGAATGGACATCGCTTCATCCTTGTCGCAATTGACTATTTCACAAAATGGGTAGAAGCAAATTCATTTGCCAGCATCACGTAAAAGACGTTCCTTAAATTCATGAAGATAAATATTTTATACCGATATGGGATTCCTGAAAGGATCATTACCGATAATGGTCCCAATCTCAATGGAACGGAAGTCAGGAACTTTTGTGAGAAGTTCCAAATCAAGCATCATAATTCAGCCCCATATAGACCTCAAATGAATGGAGCAGTTAAAGCAGCCAATAAAAATATTAAGAAGATCATTGGAAAAATGATAGTAACTTATAAAGATTGGCACAAGATGCTTCCCTATGCTTTACATGGTTATCGTACTACTGCACGCACATCCACAGGGGTAACCCCATACTCCCTTGTTTATGGAATGGAAGCTGTTACACCCATCGAGATGGAAATACCATCTTTAAGAGTATTGGCAGAGGTAGATTTAGAAGAAAATGAATGGTTACGAACCCGATTTGAGCAACTTAACATGATTGAAGAGAAAAGGCTCATTGCAATGTGTCATGGACAACTGTACCAAAAGAGAATGGCAAGAGCTTTTGATAAAAAACTTTGCCCACGGGAATTCAGTGCTGGTGATCTCATACTCAAGAAAATATTGCCTAACCAAGAAGATAATAGAGGCAAATGGGCTCCGACCTACAAGGGACCTTATATTGTCAAATATGCCTTTTCTAGAGGAGCAATGATCCTAGCTGACATGGACGGTCAAGAGTTAGCAAAGCCCATTAATGCAGATGCTGTCAAGCGTTACTTTGCTTAAACAGAAAATGAAAAAGAATGAAGCACTCGTTAGGTTGAAAACCTGCAAAGGCAACCTAGACAAAAGTTAGAGCTAATAGAAAATGAAAAGGAAAGAATAGCTCGTTAGGTTAAAAAACCTGTAAAGGTAACCTAAGCAAAAGTTAGAGCTAAAAAAAAAGGGGCAAAGCCATGATAAGAAGAAGAAGAGTTCGCCAAGACAAAAGGATGTCTTAGGAGAAGAAAAGGAAGGCATCAAAAGTTAAGTATCTATGTTTGGGAAAGTTGACTCCATCGTCTCTCATATTATGCACATCAATAGTAGCTCAGTGAAGCACCTATTGGGGTTTTGAAAAGCTAAAGGAAAGAGATGTGATTAAGTAAATCCATATATCCCATTTGCGCTTTGGCCATTTGTGCTCATAAACCAAGATATTCCCATTTCTCTACGAATTTTAGCATCAGTGAATGAATTTTTTCCGCCCTTGCTCCTTTGAGACCATCTTTCTTCTCGTTTTGTGTTATCATATTCAAATACATATCTCATATATTACAGCAGGTTCGCATTCAAGGAACAATATTTATTGATACATTTACTTGATGTAGAATACTGGCATCTTTATTCTTACTTTTCGCCCTTGAGGTATCAAGATCATCGTGTAGGTGTAAAATGATAAGGAGAGCATGTGTGCTATCAGTATTCGGTCATAATAGTTGATCTCATTAACATGAAGGCAAGATTAAGCGACGAGAATTTGATTGTTTGAATTTTCTAAAGAGGGGCAATGGCATACTGTGATACTACACCTATTAATGAATTTAGATTAAATAACGGACTTGGAGGTATTACTTTGTGTTCGAAATGATTTATTCAATATACACGAAAATTTTCAAGAGGAATATATATTAAGATAGTTGTCAACATCAAGCCTTCCAATAAAATTTTTGCAATACATTTGCATTATTCATGCATTTGCATTGGGGCAAATAAGTGCGTCTTACCCTTTGCATTTATCACAAAAAAGAAATCTCATAAATTGAGACAAGCAAAGGTTCAAACCTTTTACATTGCAAATCATCCATCCAATGTATAATGTACATATTTTTAGCATCTATAAACATCATACATGGCGCATTACCACATTGCATGCCTTGTCATAGAAACACGCCACATTTAGATTGGGACAAATAAAAAAAATCATGCATCACGCATTATCCATTCATTACATGCTTAACATGAAAATTTGCCTCCATTTAGATTGGGGCAAATAAAAAAAATCATGCATTACGCATTATCTATCCATCACATACTTCACTCAAAAATTTGCCTTCACTTAGATTGGGGCAAATAAAAAAAAAATCATGCATTGCATATCACCCCATTGCATGCATTGCTATAAAGAGTATGCCCCATTTAGATTAAGGCAAACTAAAAACTTGCAAAACCTAAGGAAATAAGAGAAGAATTAACAAAACTCACCTTTGAGTTTCTCATATTTTCCCCGTGAGATGAAACCTATTCTCACACTCTTAAAGCCCTGTAATGGCAGGCACCCCAAAGCCCTGTCACGGCAGGCAACCCAAAGCCCAGTACCGGCTGGCACGATTCTTTAAAGCCCTGTAACGGCAGGCACTCCAAAGCCCTGTCACGGCAGGCAACCCCAAAGCCCAGTATCGACTGGCACGATTCTTTAAAGCCCTGTAATGGCAGGCACTCCAAAGCCCTGTCACGGCAGGCACCTCAAAGCCCAGTACCGGCTGGCACGATTCCTTAAAGCCCTGTAACGGCAGGCACCCCAAAGCCCTGTCACGGCAGGCACCCCAAAGCCCAGTACCGGCTGGCATGATTCTTTAAAGCCCTGTAACGGCAGGCACCCCAAAGCCCTGTTACGGTAGGCACCCTAAAGCCTAGTACCGGCTGGCATGATTCTTTAAAACCCTGTAACGGCAGGCACCCTAAAGTCCTGTTACGACAGGCACCCCGAAGCCCAGTACCGGTTGGCATGATTCTTTGAAGCCCTGTAATGACAGGCCACCCAAAGCCCTGTAACGGCCGACACCTCAAAGCCCTATCAAGGTAGGCATCCCAAAGCCCAGTACCGGCTGGCATGATTCTTTAAAAGCCCTGTAATGGCAGGCACCCCAAAGCCCTGTAACGGCAGGCACCTCAAAGCCTTGTCACGGTAGGCATCTCAAAGCCCAGTACCGGCTGGCACAATTCTTTAAAGCCCTATCACGGCAGGCATCCTCCAAGCCTTGTAAAAGCAGGCATCCACCAGGTCCTTTGGAATATAGGCAATTCATCTCCATTGAGGTTTTGTTTTGTTTAGTTCGTAAACCACATTTCATTTTAAACCCTTTCTTTTATTTTGTTTTGTTTTGTTTGGTTGTAGATACCTAAGAGTCTTGCCCCTCCAAACAAAATACATGTTTCTCTCTTAATTCATTTCTAAGATAAGAATACCATCTCATGAAATTCTCACTTAAAAATCAAATGAAGAGGGGGCATCTAGTCAACATATATTTTGTTTGGATCGTTGTCATTTGATTATTTTCATTCACATCACATTGCTAAAACAAAAAAATTATTATGCTATAGTGTTTGTTATCCAACAGTCTTGCATCATTTAGTCATTCTAGTCACATTACTAAAATAAAAAAAAATCAAAAATTCAAAACAAAATCATCATTTTATTGTGTTGTTATCCAATAGTCTTGCATTGTGTTTGGATCTTTGTCAATTGATCATTTTCATTTGCATCACATTATCTCATCATATTATTAAAAAAAAATCATGTCATTGTTTTGTTAAATAATAGTCTTGCATTTAATCATATCTTGTCATGTCAGGGGTAATTAGGTCTTTTTATAGGTATTGCATGGCCGACCAAAATACATGTTCTATCTTTACTTGTCACTTATGTAAGAATTCAAAAGTACACTTTTTCATATACTTACATAAGAAACAAGTAAAGAGGGGCAACTGTGAACACCGTATTTTGTCCGAGCATTTTTTTTAATTTTAATAATAAAAAATCAAGAAATATAAAAAATATAAAAATGAAATTTAATCCTTTTTAGGATTATATTTTCAAAAAAAAAAAAATCTTGCTTAATTTTTTTTAAAAAAATCCCTCTCAAATTATTCCAACCATTCAAAGATATTGGGAATCAATTTTTTTTGAGACTCAACTTTTTTTAAATTTCTCTCCTTAAATTTTTGTTTTGTTTTCCATTTAAAAATATGTATTTTAAAACTAAACTTTTCTTTCTCTCCCTCAATCTAATTAACAAAAAAAAAGCATTAAAGAATGGCTAAAAAAAAGAGAGAGAGAGCATCAGAACACACGCACACACATACTCCTTCAGCCATGTGCAGAAAAAGAAGAAAACAGCAGAAAAGAGACACAAAACGCAGAGACACAAAATGCAAAAACAGCAAAGAAATGCAGAAACAGCGAAGAAATACAGGCACAGAGATGCAGAAATAAAAATAAGCATACACTTTCGGCCATGCAGCAGGAAAAAGGACAGAAACAGCAAAACGCACGAACACATGAGTTGCAGACGATGAAAGAACCAGAGGTAACAGACACGAAATGCAGAAGAAGCAAAACAGAGCGTAAAGAACAGTAAGCAACCGGAACACGTACGCATATACTTTCGGCTGGCAGGAGAAAAGAAACAGAACTAAGGGCGCATGCATGCATGAAGGAAATGGCACAGCAGAGAAAGCAGACGAGACAGCACAGAAAATAGAGACAGAAACGTAGAAAAACAGAGCAGACTTCGGCACACACAGAAGATACAGTAGCAAAGAAGAAGCAGAGCAGAAGAGCAATGATTCACCTCTTCCATCCTCTATATAAGACCGAACGGAAAACTGGAGGGAAAGGGGGGAGAGAGAGAACAAGAAAAGCAAAAAAAAAGAGCTGGACGAAAAGAAAAAAACAGAGACCGAGGGGAGGAAGAAAGACGTAGACGGAGATGATAAAGAGAGAAAGAAGAAATGAAGAGAGAATCTAGAGAGAAAGAGAAATAGAGACAGAGCAAGAGGGAAAGAAAAACACGAGCTGGACTAAGAAAAAACAGAGACAGAGGTGAAGAAAGAAAAAACAGTGACAGAGAAGAGTTTTTTTTCTGGAAAACAGAGACGTCCGAGAAGAGAGGAGAAGGAGAACACTGAGCTACTATTCCCCCCAGTCAGAGACGCAGAACAAACAGAAAGGGGAGCTGATCCAAGACACAAAAAGAGAAACGGAGAGAAAGAGTAAACCGAAAAGAGACGGAGACGGAGTTCTTCTGATTCAAAAACGGTAAATGCCTCGTTGATTAATTATTTACATTAGAGATGAAAATCCTTTCCCATGCTTTCCTGTCCGTCTGCCCATTTTCTTGTGTTATGAGTTATGTTTATTTGAACTCGGTTATTTGTATATCCGATTCAGTCTCATTAAAATTAATCATTTATTTGGCTTTTTCATATTCATAACACTTCTTTAAAGTAAGAAGGAGAGACTTCATATGAAAGTTGGACTTGCTGCCATGAACAAATTTTAGTATGGACTTGTAGTGTTTTTGATAAAATAATAAAAATAATAATGAATAAATAAATAAATAAATAAAATGATTGTTGTTTGAAAAGAAAAGTGAAGAAGAGGGATGAAGAGATTATAAATGAAATTTGGCTTGCAAGCCTCACATAATTATGGGCATATTCTCATTATAGCTTTTTCTCAAAAAAATGTGTGTGATCATTAGGCCAAATTTTGGAATTGAGTTTTAAATATGTTTCTAGCATGAAAAGATATAGCAATATGTATGGGCATGATCTTTTTTATCTCTATTAATTCTAAGGTCCTTTACTTGTCAATAATATTGTTACACTCATACCGTATGACACTTTCTATCCACATGTACAATTGTATAAAAGATTAAGAGGAGAGAATTCAATTCTCATCTAAAAGAAAATGAATAAGAGAAGGTTTCTTGTATTTTATTAACTTGCCGTGTGAGATTTTAAGAATTTTCGCAGGCATTTAAAGTGATCTTATACCGTGTAAATCAATAAGATTTTGCAGGTATAGAGATCCAATTTATATGTACAATCAATGGTTTCAATGACCAACCGTTAAAACTAACTGTCTTTTTATAATCTAAATAATCCATTTAAGTTCCGTGTGAGATTTTAAGAATCTTCATAGGGACTTAAATTAATCACAGTATCGTGTGGGATAATAAGTCCTCGCAGATATAGTGATTCTCAATTTTTATTTTGCAAATAATCATATAATACACAATTTAAAAATTAATTAATTAAATTAATGCATTTAACTTGTAATCATATTCACCAATTATATCTTTTAGTCATGTGAGATTTTTGAATCTCCGTAGACTTCTAAGATAGTCGTATTATCGTATGAGTCAATAAGACTCTGTAAATATAACAATTAAGCTTTCTAAAACATATATGTATAAATTATATATTAAATTAATTAAACTAAAAAGATGTATTCAAATAAATTTAATTCTTTTATCGTGTGAGATTTTAGAATCTCCGCAGATATTTAGGATACTCACATTACCGTATAAGTCAATAAGGCTTTGCAGGTATGATGATTAAAATTCTTTAAAAACATGTATATACACACTTAAAATATATTATTAACACTTAAAAATATACATAAGAATATAAATAAATAAATTAAATTGCTAAACTCTTCTATCGTGTGAGATTTCGAAATCTCCGCAGATATTTAGAGTAATTGCATTACCGTATGAACCAATAAGGTTCTGTAGGTATTGCAATTAAAATTCCCAATCACAAAAGATAAAAAAATAATTTTAAACCATTTCCTTTTCTTTAACTCAAAATTTAAAAATTGAGAAAATAATTAAAATTAAATTACCTTTTGCAATTTAAAACACACATATCAAAATTTCAGAAATTATTTTATTTGCAAAATGGTGAGTTATTTCTAATTAATTTCTCTTCAAAAAAATTTTTTTTTACCGACAAACTTTTAAGCCCGAACTACGTGGACTTTGATCCCCATCACAGGGTACATAGGCCTCAGAGTCAGATTCTGAGTCAAGTCCGTCCTCCCTCGTAAATAAATAAACATTTCTCACTCAATTATCATCATTTTTATATCAGACACATGAATATAAAAGGGATAATTAAAATAATTTTAAAACCATATTAATAGAGCACAACAAACTTTAGGTAACCGTTCTCACGAACAGGTGTTGTGGGGTGCCTAACACCTTCCCCACACTCAACCGACTCCCGAACCTATTCTCTGATTTCGTAGATTACCCTTATCCTCCTTTTAATCGGTTTCTTGAGATTTACCTCAAAATCTTGGTGGCGACTCCTCGTTCGATCTGGTTCCCGCCGTGAAGGCCGGGACCTCCGCTCGCGCGCCATCCGCGTCGCATTTTTCCGGGTGCGACATCGGATTTTAACCCCCCAATGAAACAACTAATCTTCCTTGATTCAGAGAGATCTAACTTACACATTAACTCATCAAACTCCTGCTGATAATCAGTTACCTTGCCTGTTTGTCAGAGGTGCATCAAGTCCTCCATTGGGTCATCATGTAATAGTCCATAATTCATACGCACGGCTTCGACAAATTTAGGCCATAGTATAGGACCAGGGACTCCTCGTTCATAATGCTGAAACCACTTGTACACATTGTCATCTAGAGAAATACTAGCTATTATAGTCTTACGAGTCTCCGGCGTCCCATCCAACAAGAAATAACGCTCGCACTTGGCAATCCACGAATCAACATCAGTTGAGGAAAACTTGGGAAAGTCTAACTTGGTGTAACGGGTTGGAACCTGATAATCATCACGTCTTTCACATTCTCGCCCCTGCTGTATATCAGCGAGCTGTAAGGACAAATGTCACAGAAGGTCTTGCATCCCAGTTTCTTGCGTCTGCATTTGTGGTAGTCCCTCGAGTTGAGCTTCTATAACAGCAAAGCGTTGATCCATTTCTTCCCTTAGACGGTCCTCCACCTCACGCACAGCAACTTGTGAACATGTAGCTTTTGCCATCAGGATGCAGTCTGCTCTGATACCAATGATAAGAGCACAGTCCTGAAATGGAAAAAAAACTAGAAACAAAAAAGGAGACAAGGAAGAAGAGACAGAGAAAAAGGAGGCGAGGGAAGAGAGAGAAAGATAATTCCACTTATGCCATAAGGGTTTTGCGAGAACGCAGGCGCATACAAAAGGTTCAGCAATACGTGCAGACAAACAAGGACAAAACAATAATATGAAAAAGACAAACGTATCCTCTCTCACATAATATCATATCAGTCTTCTTCGTCTATTGGACTGAACGAACCTTCTTCTTCTTCACTACAGTCCGCCTGGGCGTCCGCTTCTCGTTCTTCTATTTTTTTTGAGCTCACGGCCCCATTCCGCTGCCGCCGCCGTTTTGATCCCAGAATTCCGTTTTTCCTTCTTCTATTATTATTCTCCCTGTGCTCTGCCGTTTCGAGCCCCAGGCTTATGTTGTGCTGAGGGAGACTCGCGGGTGTAATGTTTATGTGAAAAAAGGGCGTCTAACCAGATTTTTGGCTTCTTCCTTTGCGATTTACTATTCTTCAGAGATGGTTCTTGCTCATTGAAGGTCTGATTCTGGAACGCAACTGGGGTGGTTCTGGGAATTGTGCATTCGAAATACCAGGACCCTTGGTGGAGGTGAATTCTTGTAGCAGATTGGATTGTGGTTACAATGTCCTGTATGCAACTTCCCCTTCAATTTTACCAAAATTTAAGAGATTTTACTTTGGCTTGTTGGCTTTGATGTTGGATGTAATCCTGACGGTGTCTTTCCAGAACTTGGATACTTCTTCAATTGTGCATATACTCTTAGGAATGAAATGAATTTTCTTGAGAAATCTGGGGCTTGTTGTGTAGTGAATAGAAGAAAAGAGTGATCTGTATTGTTCATTTCATAGTGTGTTGCTTTAAAAAAAAATGAAAAAAGAAAAAAAAAAGAAAAGAAAAAAAGAGAGAAAAAGGTGCTAAATATTTGTGCTTTAAGGCCGCCCCCTGTAATCCCACCCGACCCCAATTACTGGCCTACATGAGAGGCAGGAATCTGCAGGGTGGTGCTGTACCTTCGAGTGCGAGCCACGGAAAGTTGACCACTTTAAATTATGCTTCTCTTTGTTAGAAAGGAAGTTGAATATTTGGTTTCTTTTATGCCTCTAATTCAAATTGAGACTTTTCCACCCTGCTGAATGTTTACAGCATTGGAATATAACCTGTAATAAGCTTTATATCGGTTTCTGCATGTGTTTGGGGAATCTAAACCAAAACTACCATGTTCAAGTTTTTCTAACTTATAGAGCCTGCCTATAGTCTTAGAGCTGGAAGTTACATTCACGTAAATGAATTTATACATCTAATATTAGTGACATTCTACATTCTACTTCACTAGTATATTAAAGGGGAAAACATTTTTATTGGATAAAAAGTAAGAGTTTGATTCTAATAGTTAATACTCATTGCACCATTTTAGAAAAGTCATTATTCTAATTTTATAATTTTTATTTTTTTAGTATTTAATTTTATTTTTTATGCGAGTTTAACAAATATTCAAAAAATTTTGTGTGTCATGCGTGCGTGCGTGCCTGTGTGTGTGTGTCTTTCAAAAAAAAAAATAATAATAATACTTAGGAAGTGGCAGCTCTTGGTACCTAGTAGGTGTTTTCATTATGGCAACTGGCATGAGACTCAAGCACGTTTATGTCCTAGTTTGCAACAGGTAAAATGTCCCAATCTCTCAACTGATATGGGTGAGGCTGAGATAGCCTGTGTTACCATTGATAGTTTGCCCCAGTGTTCAATATTCTGTGATGTTCCTGCTTCTATGAAGATTGAAGATCCTGAGAGTTTTTTAAATTCTGATGAAAATGGCAGAAAAGAATCTTGCCAATCAAATTTAGTTACTCTAAAGGTAAAAAGGTTAATCCGTGATGACAATGATGATGATCTGGATCATGTTGTGCTGAAAGAACGTCAAAGGATGCTGCTGGGAAGGTACTGAATGACGATTAATGATATAACTTTTATCTTTAAGTGTTTTAAGTTAGTTTACATACCTTAGACAAAAAGTTGTTCTTTTTTGCTTTCTAATAATTTGAAACAAAGTAGCTATGTTTATGACAATGAAATAGCCACATTTTATCAGAAGATGATCACCTTGAGAAATCATAACAAACCAAATACTTAATCGAGATGAATAACCTAAATGGAATTTTCTTGTTGCTCTGTTGAAAATGGATTCCCCCCTACACATTGCAGGAGGAGGATGGCAGCAAGGCCAAATCATCTCCTTGAGGTAATTTATTATCCTTTACTTTTGATTAGTAGGATTAGTTCTTTATTAGCAAAGTTAGTTGTGACTGGTTCTTGCAGATTTAGCATCATTTCTTGATATTTAGAATTAAGTTATTTGCTTGTTGCAAGCCATGTGGAACCCAGGTTCACTTGTCAAGCTTATTGGGACTTCAGTTAAATAAATCATTTTCTAAAGGTCTCTTTCCCCTTGCCTTTTGGTCTCTTTTCTTTAAGCAATTAGTTTTTCTTTCTTGGTCAAATTTATTTACTTATGTACTGTTTCTCTATAATAGCCAAGCGGATCTTGAATGTTAAAGAGATTCGGTAGCAAACCAAGCTTATGGTCTACAAAGCACGTGGCTTGAAATTGGAGGAATTTGAAGTTTATTTAGGCTGTAAAAGAACAACCAGCAGTTTAAACAATTTAATTTTAGGTAACATTTGGATTGATGGATTTGGATTTTAGATTTAAAATCTCAAATCCATGCGTTTAAAATCTTTTGTTTGGGTTGTTTAAAAACTTTCAAATGAAAAAAAGATATGAGTTGAGATTTGAAAGGAAAATGGAAAATTGGATGAGTTTATTTATATTTTTTAATTGACAAGAGATGAGAAAAGCTAATAGAGTTTATAAAGGTATCAATAGTGAAAACATGAAGAGAACGAGATGGTTGAGTGATTAAAATTTCAAATGAATAGAGTGTAAAGGGAATTTGAAATTACAGAGGAATTATTATTTGAAATCGATTTGTATTTGATCAAATCTAAATTCATAAATTTTTGTTTATGCAAACGAAGGATTTAGTCTAAATCCAAATCCAAATCCAACTCCCCATTAATCCCATTTTTGTTTTTTCATTTTCTTTTACTTTACATGTGCTCTTTCTCCTCTGAAATTTGATTGATATATGACTGAGTGCTTAGCCTTCTATGTGAAGGCTAAGTCAGGTTGATTGCTGATCATGTTTACATCTTATGATGGAAGATGAAACAGAATATCTGTTTTCATGGCTTGATCCCTTTGTAAAAATTGCTGCTTAATATCCCACAGGATGTTGGTGCAGAGTTATTGGAAGACTTTTTGGAACACGCCAACAGGAGGGTAAATGAATGGATTCATTCTGTTGATGATAAAATTGTAGCAGCTAGCAATCAGTGTAATGACATTCTAGGAGGCAATGCTTCATCGTTGAAGTCTCCCTCTAGGACAACAGCAGAATCAATAATCTCAATAAATCTTCAAGGACGTGACCATGTATTTAAATCTGCAGAAATGGCCATGCAATCCAATCTATATGAGGAAAACGGTGTTTTACCTGCAATGAATGATGGTCAGAATAGTTCAACTTTTCTGACATTCATCAAAGTCAAGGATGAACCTTGTGATGGCAGTGAGTTCCACAACCTCCCAGCTGATGGACTGGGTAACTTTTCGTTCAACTTCATGAATGTAAAAAGTGAACAGGAAGTCCTAAACAAATATGATAATGATCTAGTCGAACATGTCTGCTTACGTGATCGACTAAAGTTTGTAATATCAGGAGATAGTTTTAGTGCAAATTCTTCTACAAGCTATACATCTTTGAAGGATACTGGGCCTTCCACCCTTGAAAGGAGCTCTAGCTTGGAATCTCCAGAATCTTTAAGCATCAAGCTTCCACGGAAAAGAAAGATAACAGCAACGTACCATATACTTCTGTTATATGAATTGTATATGGTTTGCTTTGTTTCCATTAATGCTTACTCCAGCAATTATAATATTTCAGGGACTCTGTTCAAACAGCGTTAGAGGAGGATGCTCCTGGGCTATTGCAGGTACTGTATTCTTGTTCATAAGCAGTCACTTTAGTAGTGGGTTATATTGAGGTTGAAGGAAATGCTGTTTTGCAGGTGCTAATTGACAAGGGCGTGTTAGTAGATGAAATTAAGCTTTACGGAGGGGTGGAGAGTGGTGAAGCTTTGGATGAATCATATTGTGAAGATAGCTTTGCAAAGTTTGAGGTTGTTATGTCAAAGGTGAACAAGAGAACCTAGTTTTAAAATTCGATCAATACTTTTCCATTTCAAGACCCCAAAAACTGAAAATGTTAGGGCTTGTTTGATTTTGTTCCTATTTTTCATTTTTTAAAAACTATGTTGTATACCATTTTTTTAAAAAATTATTTTTTCAAAATAAAACAAAAAGGTCTGTTTGATTATGCTAATTTTAAAACAAACTCAAAGTTAAAAAAGCTTGGCTAATGGTGGAGGTCAACAATGTTTACTGGTGGTAGTTGGCCTAGGTTGACGGTGGTTGTTGGCTTGGGTTGATGATGGTGGCCGGTGGTGATGACTGGTATTGGCTGATAGTGCTGCCAACGGTTGTTGGTGGTGGTGACTAGTGGTGGTTGATCAGTGATGGTGGTGTTTAGTTAATGATGGCTAGTGGTTGTTAGCTAGCAGCAATTGATGGTGGCGGGTGATAAGGGTGGCGACTAATGGTGTTGTTAGATGGCGGCAGTTGGTGGTGGTGCGTGGTGGCCAATTGTAATGATTAATGATGGTGGCTGGTTGGGATTGGCGATGTCCACCAATGGTGGCTGGCAATGGAGGTTGACATTGGTGGGTAACAGTGGGCCATGATGGTAGGGCGTTGGTGGTAATAGGTTCCAGCGGTTAAGTGTAATGTGTTTTTTATTTTTTTTAAAAAAAAAAGAAAACAGAAACAACTCAAATGTTTTTTCATTTTCTTATTTTTTAAAAACAAAATAAAAACAGTTTTGAAAATCATTTATCTGCAAAACACTTGCCCAAACAATTTTTTTTTTTAAACTGAAAACAGTTCTTAAAAATGGAAATCAAACAAGCTCTTAGTGACTTGTGATTTTTAATTTTGGCCTTCTCATATTCATATCTCAATGTCAATTATTTATTAATGTCTTTTTGGTGGGAAGTATGATCAAAGTGTCAAGAGATGGTTATTGGTATGATTTTATGGGATATATTTTTGGGACAGATTTCATAGAAATCATTCTTTAGAAAATTAGGATATATTTGTTGATCATTTTGTTTTGTTTTGTTGAGAAAGTGACTTCATTTTCTTGAATAAGGGAGTTGCTTTCCTTAGATGCCCACCACCAAAAAAAAAAAAAAAAACAACTAATTACTACGTTAAACAACAGAAAATTGGGACTCTGTTTTCTAACAAATAAGTAGACAATCAAACTAGTCGGATAAGGCTAGACAACTGTACAGTACGTTAGCTGTGAGAAAGAAAGGAAAGGACAGGACATCAAAGTTTATCATATTTTATTATTTGCTCCATCTAGTCGTTAATATAAAACACCTTTTAGAAGTTTTGTCTGGTCTTTTATATAAGACACCTCATAAAACTTGATGAAGTATTTATGAGTTATTTCCAAAAATGCCCCCACATATTCAATTGGTTCATTTGGGTGGCATGTTTGACTTTAAGATTTAAAAATAAAGTCAATTCTTTTAGTTAAGGTTAACTTGGGATTTTTATAGAAATTTTTGAAAAAAATCAATAACTAATTTTAACTACCTTTTTAATTTGTGTGGTTTAGTTAAAAGTATCTTATAAATAGGACTTGAGGGAATATTAGTTAATAGACAATGCGGCAACGTGTTTTCCCTTTGCTTGCTTGTGCTCTAGGAGTAAGAAGAAAAGAAGTTTTCTTTCCAGATTATTTGAAGCTTTAATTGTTTTTGCTGGGCCGTGTAGCCTGTCCCTTTACTTATCTTGGAAGAATCAGGTTTTCTACTCTAGATTTCTACAGCTATACAGTAACCGTAGTGTATCAGGTTAATATCTACCATTGAAACTACTTAATTGATCATAATGGGCTTCAGCAGAATTTTTACATATGTTGTATTGTTTTGACTTTTGACATCATATTGTTATTGGTGGCACAACTTAATTGATTCGCAATTTCATTACATCCCCCTGCTCCAAAAAACAAAAAAAAAAAATTAAATTAAAAAATCTGGAGACAGGTTTTTGCCCAGCGCCATTCTTTCATAAAATTTCCTCTTATTCGTGCCACGAAGGCTTCAAGAGCAAGTTACTGTTTACCTTGCCTTATCTCACTTGTGGAGCAGGTATTAGAACTACTGCAACCTTGTATTGATAAATTAACCATCCTTTTAGAGCATCTGTGCTGGTTTTTATCATATATTCATTTTTGTTATTGATACAGACAAGGTACTTGCAATTTCGCAAATGGCCTGTTGAGTGGGGTTGGTGCCGTGACCTACAATCATTTATTTTTGTATTTGAGAGACATAACAGGTGCTTCCTTTATAATAGAGATAATATTTGAGGTCTGTATTTTCTTATTATACTCTTGATGCTAACATTGAGCCTTATTCAATGCAGGGTAGTGCTTGAACGCCCTGAATATGGTTTTGCAACCTACTTCTTTGAGCTAGTAGAATCCTTGCCCATTGCATGGCAGATCAAGCGACTGGTGACTGCTATGAAACTGACTTGCTGTGGCAGGATTTCCCTTATTGAGAACAAAGCGTTAAGGGTAACAGCTTGCTGCAACTTTGACATGCTTTCATATAACTTGCTAAATAGATTTATCTTGTTAACTATGAACGTTCAAGTATTCTAAAAGTTGGCTAAGTGGTGCTCTATCAAACAGGAAGTTTATTATTCTGGGAGATACTGTGTTTTAAAAATACGCTTGGGAGAGGTATCCCCAGAATGTGTAATTTTGGGTTAAGCCATTATTACTATGATTGTGATTATTAAAGGAAGTTTCTTAATTGTTGGTTTGTGAGTAAAGGGGAGACTTTGGATGTAATATCATATTGTGGGTGGCACTTATTTGGCTGTCACGATGGCTTTTATAACTAAATTCTTAGATTCCATGCATGAATAGATGTTATTACTGCATTCTGCCCCCGTCACCATTTTTATTGTGCTGAATTCTTGTCGTCTGTGTTACAGGTTGGGGAAGATTTGACGGAAGGTGAGGCACAGGTGCTAATGGAGTTCGGTTGGATCCCGAACAGTGGACTGGGAACGATGCTTAACTACTGTGATAGAGTTGTGCATGATAGAAAAAATGAGAGGGAGAGCTCAGAGTGGCGATCAAAAATTGGGAGGTTGCTGATGGATGGTTATAATGGTGGAACCATAGTGGCACCCAGCATCCCTAAAAGAGCTTCATAATACAGTTGTGCTCGCTGCTCAGAGCTCAAAAAGTTGTCAGAGTATCTGATCATGGCTTCCCATGTGTAGAAAGTTTTTGCATGTTTTTATTGTATTGAAACTTGAAATTATATTGTGGTTGCAAGTACTTGATTTTGAGGACTGATGGTCTGTTTGGATGGGAGGAAAAAGTGGAAGAAAAGGAAAGTGAGAGAAAATAAAAAGAAAAATAGTTTTTTATTATATTTTTTTAATTTTTGATTATTTTAAGAAGCTACAAAAAATAATTTAATATAATAGATGAAAGAAAATGTTTTTAGAAATGTAGGATACATATAAAATTTTAAAATAGTTAAATCTGTAAAACAAATATTAAGGAAGATATTATAAAATTTAAAAATAATTAATTAATAATCAAATTTTTATTATTGTAATTAAATATAAAATAATATCTGTTTTCTATAAAGCTTACAAAATAAATCTTGTTTTACAAAATTTTTAAGTTATTTAAAAATTATTTATTTTTTAATTTTAAATAAATGGGGTTAAATTTGTGTAAAAAAAAAAAAAATCTTATAAACTCTTGCAATAGCCAAGTGATAGAATAATGCAAGGATAGAGTCATATTCACTGACTTGGAACAAGAGCTTGGGAAGAATAACTTTGAATTAACAGAAAATTTATATCTCCATCCGGAAAATTCAGTGCAAAAACCACACTGAAAATTCAGTGCAGATGTTATTCTTTAAAAGCTAGAAAGATTCCAAATTTAAAACACTTACAATTACAATACAAATGTAGGTGATCTAATCCATGTGCTTAAAAACAAATTCAAGATGAAAAAGAATGCTAGAAATGCCCTTCCAGACATGAATAAAGATTTAGACATATCGGAATTGGAAAGCAAACAAAAAATAAAGCATCCATAAATTAGCACTATAAGAGCCTGTACCAAACAAAGGGTAGTTATAAAACAAACTACTGAGAAGTCTTGTCAATTACGGATACTTATATATGTGTGTGTGTGTGTTAAAGTAAATATTTAATCTTTTAATTTTATAAAATATTTTTTCAATCATTTAATCCTAACAAGATTAGTTTTATTATAATTTTTTTATTTTCATTAGACCTTTAAATATTGACAAAATACTATTTAATGTTGATATATTAGGTTTAATTATTTTTAAAATAAAAAAATATTAATATGAAAAATAATTATTTAAAATTAATTTGAAGGTCATGGTTTAAATTACAAGTTAGCATGAACATTGAGTTAACTTGAATGGTGGTTCGATTTGCTGACATCAATTATTGCAAAAGGTACTGTATATGTGCAGTCTTCGGCAGGTGAAGGCACCACAAGTGCTATAACTGCTTGCTGCTTGCAGAATCCAAAATCAGTTCCCTGTTCCACATAAGCTGATAAGTAACACTTGTCTGCCAATAATTCAAAATTCAAATAATGTTGCAAAAAATGTAGTATTTTACAATGGGACTGCACTCACTGGAAAATCAAATCCACTCTTGCACATAAGTCCCCCAATATTTTCCCAACCTTGGGTCTTTGATCACAAATTACATAAGCCTTGTACAAAATCCACAATGTCTTCTTCGTCGTACCCATCTTGACACTCCACATTTCCTCAAAGCGCTTTTGTGCTCCATACAGGACCATCTTATGGTGGAATAAGGAGAGGCAAATTTTCCAGTCGGAACATCCAGTAGACCTCAAAAAATTATACTTGTTCTTACTGAGAATTTGCGCTCAAATGCATCATTAATTGAGTTCTCCATGTCCTCTAAGGAGTCCTCTTATGCATAAAGCCTAAGTAACGACGCATTTAGCCATGGCGTATGCTCCTTTTCTGAAATCAACTTTAGTAATTCCTCTATCTTCTTAACTCTATCAGGTTCAGAACTTTTACAATATGCACATATCATGCACCAGATCAAAGGAATTTCATTGTCATTTTCCCTCACTTGTTTGCAGCTTCATTAAACAGGTCAACTGCAAGATCGATATTTTTAGATCTACCAGAAACTTTGATACCCTTAGTACTCTGCAGGAGCCATGGCAGCGCCAGAAAGAGAACCTTTTTCTTCTTCAATTTAAAACCTGAACGGTAAGAAAGATAAACAGGAGAAAAAGTCAGCAAAAGAATTTTAAATTTTTATTTGCATTACGTATAAAAAAACACCAGTATACGATATTTGTCAGTTATCACTTATAATATGAAATCTAATTTGCCAGTTACTCCGTACCTTTGTTGTTTACTTTAGTGCTTGTAAACTGCAAGATACGAGCTCGAAAACTGGCCGGCTTCCCAAAAACAAGAAAGCTAATAAGAAAACGGATCTGTTATCTTATAAATTTTACATTATTTGGGGAGAATTTTAGTTAAGGATTACAGTAACTACTTGTTTACCAATCAAGCCCAAGAAATTTGGAAAATCCTGACTAAAATGAAATTAAGTTGCGTAGCAAAATAACCCAATTGCCCTTGATATTTAAACAGAACAAAGAGCTCGCCATCACTTGCACAAGTGATTTTCAAATCATACTAGACATTTTACTTATAAAGTTAATTAATTTAACAAGCTATGTTTGAATTTATATAGGTTACATATTATACATGTAAAACTTGTAAAACTTCTATTATTCCTTGCAAATTTCCTTACAATGCTTGGCAAAGCTGTAATTACTTGCCAAATACTAAACCTGTATAAATCTGTACATGATTTGTTAAATAACTAACTTTACAAGTAAAACGTTTAATATGACTCATAAAGAGTTGCTTGTTAAGTTTAAATATTATCTTATACAATAAGTAACTTGGGTAAATTTAAATATGACTTGTTAAATTACTAACTTTACAATTAATATGTCTTGTAAATTTTCTTATATTACTTGTCGAGACCAGAATGTTAATTTATGCAATATGCAATTGATAAATTATGATTTTTATATATTTTTATCCCACATTTTTCATGCATTTTAATCATATTTTTGGGCTAATTTGAGTTTACTAGATATTATTTGAATTATTAGCCAATTTTGAGGAATACTATATTTTTGGATTAGTTATGAGAATTTTAGACTTAAATTGTTAATATTTTATTTTCCTATTTTTGATATGATTTAATTTTCTCTATCTTTAATTGATTTTAATTTGAATTATTATACATTATTTAAATTTTTGGCCATTTTGTGAAAAAATTATAATTGTTGAAAAAATTTTATTTTGAAATATTTTTTGAGACATGAGATTTATTTTGAATATAGCATACAATAATGAGTGCATTTGATTTTTTAGGACATGAAAATAAAATTTATGAAACTCAACGGTAAAAATTAAATCTTGACAATTAAAAAAGCATTCAAGAATTATGAAAAAATAAGATAAGAAAGAAATTACCAAGAATTATTAAAAATACAAGATACGTTTCTAACTAAAGAAAATTTAAAAACTTTTTTATTTTTTTATTTTTTTAACTCTTTTTAAATTCAATGATTAAAATTTTTCATAAATCATCTAGCTACTCTTTTAATCATTGGATCAATTTTTCCAACATCTTTATCTTCATTTTTAACTCTCAGCCGCCGCCTTCAACGAGCGAGCTCTCGATTTTTTTTCTTCAGCGTCCAGCATCTCATCATATTTCTTGTTTTGTTTTTTTTCCCTCTCCAATTTCGTTCCCATTCATCCTCACCGACAGCACACCCATATCTCATCATTCATCCACTTCACTGCTTCCCTCTTTTGCGGATTTGACGCAGAGGCCATTCTTCATTTCCCCATTTAATTTTTTTATTCCTTTCCAACAACTTCTCATCCATTAAGCCACCTCCATAATCTCAGCCACGCCATCTCTTCTTCTCTCCTTCACAATCATTCACAAACCTCACTTTTCACTCCCATCATGATCGTGACTTGGTTGAAGCATGGAGGAAGAGCGAAATTCATAAGAGCTTGATGTCATGGGACTAATTTTTTGACCCATGCGACACTTAGACACTTTTCATTGAAAGATGCTAAATAAGCCTGATTTATAAAAAAGGAATGTGATTAGCTAAGTTGAGGAAAGGGAAAGCTTGAAGGCAAATAATAGTTGAGAGTTTGGGAAGTGTGAGAGTTGTATTGCTTGAGAACTCAAAGATGGTTTACAAATGAGAAGGGGTGAGATATTTATAGACCTTCCCTTGACTCTAGAAAATTCCTACCTCCTTAATGAACGGTGGAGATTAAATCAATCCTATGGCTATCGTTGATATTCTAGATTTCTCTCCTAGATACTTACAACAAATATCTAGATACTTACATGAAAGTATCTAGAAACTATCTCAAGACATGTCTGTAACATTCTAGAACATCCTGGAGTATTATAGAATATTTTAAATATCATTACATCTTTTCATAAGTTTCTAGAATCTTCTAGATTCTTCCAGATTGATCTAGATATTTTTAGATTGTTTTAAATGTTTCTAGAACATTTTGGAACGTTCTAAATTTCTCTTGAATGCCTTGAAATACTCTCTTAAGGTTAACACCTTTTGGAGGGTTTTAGAGCAGTCCAGACTACTTTAACCTCACAAAAAGTCACGGATCATGACATTCTCCCCTACTTAATTTTGTGATGCCCTCGTCGCGCCTTCCTTCTTGTAGTGTTGGATTTGGTTAGTGAACTACCACATGAAGTCTTCATGTTCCCAATTAGCTTTAGAGTCTGGTTGATCCTTCCACTTGATTAAGTACTTAATGTAGTTAGGAACTCCTCTTTTTTAATCGCCCTATCAGCGAGGATCTCCTCTATGTCCTTGTCATACTTGGTGACAACTGCTATTATCCTCTCTTAGAGATACCTCAGGATGGATCTTCCTTATCTCTGCAATATTTCTTTAAGAGATTAACATGAATGACAGGATAAATCTTAAGCTTGGGAGGGAGTTGTACTTGATATGCAACCTTTCCCACAGGTTTAATGATGGGAAAAGGACCTTCATATCTCCTGACCAAGCCTTTGTACACTTTGTGTAGTGACTTGAATTGATTCAGCACTAAGACGTCATTTCTTATTTGCCCACTTCTTCATTTTTCAGGAGGCTTTATCTAGACTTGCTCGTGTGATGTCTACCTCTTCCTGCCATTCTTTGGCAAATTTGAATGCAGCTAGACTGTCTCCCTTAGATGGTGCGGCAAGTGCATTGGGGTTTAGAGGTTGTTGCCCGATAACTATCTCAAAAGGGCTCTTACATGTTGACTCACTTTGCTATAAGTTGTAAGAGAATTGAGCCACATCAAGCAACTTGACCCAGTCTTGTTGATGAGTGCTCACGTAATGTCAAACGTAGAGCTCCAACAAAGTGTTAATCTGCTCCATTTTTCCATCACTCTGAGGATGAAAGCTTATTGAGAAGTTCAACTTTGTCCTCAAGAACTTGAATAATTCTCTCCAAAATTTTTCAGTGAATCGGGGATCTCAATCATTGACAATGCTTTGAGGAATCCCCTATAACTTTACAACATGCTTGAAAAATAAGCGTGCTGCTTCATCAACTTTGTAATTTATAGGGGCTGGTATAAAGGTGGCATACTTGTTGAATCTATCAACCACCACCATAATACTCCCATATCTTTCAGACTTAGGGAGAGCAACTATGAAGTCCATTGAGACACTCTCCCAGGGTCTTTCAGCCATCGGCAGAGGTTCAAGTAGACTAGTAAGATGTTGTTGTTCAACCTTATCTTGCTGGCATACTAAGCAGGTCCTCACATATGCTTCGACATCATCTTGCATATGTGGCTAGTAGAAGTAATTTTATATGAGAGTAAGTATTCATGCCATACCTGGATGTTTGGCCCACATGGAATCATGGCACTCTTTTAAGACATCCCTTTGAAGGTTGCCCTACTTTAGCACATAGACTCGATTCCTAATGGTGTAGAGTATTCCATCATTCACCCAGAATCTCTAAGTCTTGCCTTCTGTGGCAAGCTTTACTAAGTCACTTGTAATAGAGTCTTGAGACATACCTTCCTTGATTCGTTTAAGGAAGTCATTCTAAGGCATGCTTGTTGTGAGAGTAGCCATCTGCTTCAGTTTTTTAAAAGCATCTTTACAATCTTGTGACCATTGCCAAGATCTATTCTTCTTCAGTAAGTTTTTCAATGGAGCAATAATAGTTGAATATCCCTTAATGAATTGACGATAGTAATTCACCAATCCAAGGAACGATCTTAGCTCTAGGACCTTGGTAGGAGGTTTTCATTCTTGAATGGCTTGAACCTTAGCTGGGTCTATTATGAGCTTCCCATCCTTGATCTTATGCCTCAAGAATTCTACCTCTTATTTGGCAAAGGAACATTTTTCTAACTTAATGTAGAGTTTGTGATTAGAGAGTACCTAGAAGACTTTCTTCAAGTGTTAAGCATGTTCCTCAAAGGTATTGTTGTATACCACGATGTCATCTAAATATACCACCATGAACTGGTCCAAGCAAGGGTGGAATAACTTATTCATAAGTATGCAGAATGTTGTTAGGACATTCATCAATCTAAAAGGCATAATTGAAAATTCGAATGCTCCATATCTTATCATGCAGGTTGTCTTTGGCTCATCACCTGTGGCAATGCATACCTCATAATACTCTGATCAAAGATCAAGCTTAAAGAAGTACTTGGCCTTTCCAAGCTGATCAAACAAGTCAGCGATAAAAGGTATCAGGTACTTGTTCTTGATAATGATCTTGTTCAAGGCTTGATAGTCGATACACATCTGTAGCGATCCATCCTTCTTCTAGAAGAGAACTAGAACACTATATGGGACCTTAGATGGTTGGATATACCCAGAATCAAGGAGGTCTTAAAGTTGTCTCCTTAATTTGGCAAGTTCTGGAGGTGACATGCAGTAAGGTGCCAAGGTAGGTGGTTTGGTACCAGGCTCCAACTCAATTTGATGGTCTACCTCTCTTCTAGGAGGTAGTTTCCTTAGTAGATCATCAGGAATGACGTGTTTATACTCTTGTAGCACCTCTTAGATACAAGGTGGCAAGGCTTTTTGTGAGTTAGTTATGCCATCATCTTCTTCAGCCAATGAACATATGGTAGCAATGAAGCCTTTTGAATTCTTGAGACCCCTTTTAAATTGCAAGGCAGAAATCATAGGTTTGAATTTCTCCAAGTGCTTCAAAGGATTACTCAAATCATGTTGGAGTCGATAACTACTATAGACTTGGCTTCAAGAATAGGGAAGGCATGTGCTTTGTAGAAGAAAGTAAGTCCCAATACAACTTTTAAATCATCCATAGGGATAATGGTAAAGTCTAACATACCTTGCCAGTCCTTGATCTTCACCTTTACATCCTTGGCGATTCTAAGGACTTTTTTGGCTGGGGAGTTACCACCTTAATGGTTCCTTCTCCCTTATCAAATTGGAAGCCTAATTTCTTTACTTCTTTAACCTCTATGAAGTTGTAGTAAGCTCCTGTATCAAGCATAGTAAAGGTAGAATTGCCTTCAACAATAAGATCAGCATAAAGTAGATCCTTCTCTTCCTTCTTAAATGGAGAAAAGAGTCTAATCAATACATTCAAGTGTTGGAGGGAACCAAGGTCAACCTATTGCTCTTTGTCCCAGCTTTCTTTCATTTCAATAACCAAGGCATTCATTGCCTTACAGTTGGGGCAGTTGCGAGTCTAGTATGGACTATCACATATGAAGCATGGCTTTGGTGGCTTTAGAGCATCACGCTTGGTTAAAGATGGTTTATCCCATTTAGAACTTCCACCAGAGGATTTACCACCATCCTTACGATCAAAACTCTTCTTTTATCCTCCTTTGTCTCCCCCACTCTTACTAGGATTAGGCTTCTTACTCTTAGTAAAGTAGTCGATTAGGCACTCAACAGTCACAACTGCCTCATCTAGAGTTTGCACCTTGTGTCTATTGAGCTCTACTCTAGCCTAGTCTTTAAGTCCATCCATGAAGTCAAAAAAAGCATCCTTATTGGATAGGTCCTTTATCTCTAGCATGATGGTAGTAAACTCTTTGATGTAGTTAGGAATACTACCAATTTGTCTCAACCTTTCGGAGCTTACCTCGAGCCTTCGTCTCAGTGTTATGGGGAACAAAGTGCTTGTGGAGTTCTCACTTGAATAGCTCCCATGTGTTGAGAGTGCAAATGCCCTTCTCTCACTCAGCATGCTTTCTGTGCCACCATAGTTGGGCTGCATCTCAAAGGAAAGTGAAAGCATTATTGATTCTGATCAAGTCATCAGTAACACCCATGGCCTCGAATTACTGTTTTAGGCCAAAAAGAAAGTTCTCCATAATTGTCGCATTATGAGCCCCATTGTATGTTACTGGTTTAGGCATCTTTAATCCCTGAGAAGTGACATTTGAAGTACTACCAATAATGGGGTTGCCTACACGATGATGAGATTCCCACTCATGGCAAATATCATCCATTTGAGAGTGTAGGCTCCATAACTTGTCCTCAACATACTTGCGAAGGTCACCAAGATCATGTGTAAGGGAACTAAGATCTTTCCCAAGATCACAGCTAAGTTCTTCAATTATCAACTTGGCAGCACGCATGACCTCAGCATTCTCTTGAATGAGATTGTTAAGTTGATCATCAAATTCCCCCATAGTGCAACGAAAGACACAATTTGATGTGAATAGCTTTTGACATGAAAAAAAATGAGAGCAGGGGGAGTTCCACAATTCATGCTAAAATCAACATCAAGTTGTTTCCTTGTACTCATAACAAGATTGAAATCACAAAATCTAGACTTCCTTCTACCAGGAAGATTTGTATCGCCACATCCCTTCTCCCACATAAAATCATTATATGTCTACAATAAATGTTTTAGCAATTTCTTTTACAATATAAATTATCATTAAATTGATGAAAAGTTTATCATCCCTATGAGCGTTAAATAATTTAAATGCATTATTAGAATTTAAAGTTCTGTTCAATATAATAAGCTTTATTATTTGCTTATTGAATTTACTATTTAATTCTTTCAATTGATAATCATAGTAAATAAATATATCAACACAGTAATAATGCTTAATTGTCATAAAATTTTTATGTCGATGAGATCGAATTATATTAGAGTGAAAAACATTTATATCATAAATTTCAATAGCTTAATTAGAAAAAATTTAATTTTTTTCTTGAAAAATATCTTTACCAAATCTCTTAACTTTTTGTATAAGTGATTTTATGGTAAATATTATGCACATAGGATTCAATATATCTTGAAATTTTTGTTGCAATGCTTAACAAAGTTTGTTAATAATAATCCTCACAATTTCTTTCATCAAATAAAATGATATCTATACTTTAAGAGCATGTATAGCATTATCTTGTTAAAAATAAGTAGATCTTATGATAATTATATCTTTAAGCTATTGAAATAGTTGCTTTATATATATGTAAAAGGTTACATATATAACTGAAATAAGAATTCCATCTCATAATTTTTATAATGTGCTAACTTAGGGGAGTTGAAAATATATAACTATGACATTTTATTAAAAAAATTAGAAAGTTAGGCGGGAATGGCCCCTATCAGTCTCCTTGTCTCCACCCTTGATACTGAATGTGAGAACAAATTTTTAGGGTCAAACTCGGTTCTTAAACTTACAGCAAATACACAAGTAGGAAAGCAAAGAGGAAATTTTGGTTATGCATGCCTTAAATAAATTGGCTGCAGTCTATCTCCCATTAAACCTCCTACTTGGTGATTAGTATAAAGAACATGTCTCTTGCATAAAAAAAATTGTTCCCACCAATATTCAAAATGACTATAGGAATATTATAATTCTAGCCTCATTTTTAGTACAGACAAAGACCTAGAGTTCCCCAATATTCTTAGAAAGCCCCAACTCTAAGTGGGCTTTGATCTACCAAGGATGGATAATTTAACATCTACTACCCACACTTGATAGGTAAGATATCATAGGTTTTGTTTATTTCTCTTTCTTCTTTCATATGAAGTGCTTTGTTGTGACCCCGTAGGCTTAATGTCTTTATTTAGGGTATTCATACTTGGAATCCTATTATGGACCAGCACCAATTACCCTACAATTTATTTATTCATAATTAAATATGTGCCTTAATGTCCTAGATTTATCAATATATACTTTTCTCATCATGACTAATTTGATCTCTCTTGAGTCAATCTAAGACTCAAATAGCTTCTCTTATATGCATAATATCCACACTTATGAATCAACAAATTGTTTCATAAAGAACATGTCTTGAATACGAATATAGATGTGTATATTTAAGATAATCTTCCTTTCTCCCATATATCACTTTGATGGGGAATAGCCACTTTTCTAACATGATACCTTTAGATTATATCTATCATGATCATAGGATATTTGTTAAAGTAGCAGACACCATGACATATCTCTATAATATTGTCAAAGGACATTTCTGAAAGGATTTTCCTTTCTGAGACTCACACGGCATTGAAGCAAGGATTTATTAACTTATTGTTTTGAGGTTCATACTCCTCCTCCTCCTCTTCAAAGGGTTCTGAGTCGTAGTCCTTATTAAGAGGCTCATAATTTGTCTCCCAAATATTAAATGCTAACAAAATTATTTTTTGAGGTATTAGTACTGTTAGAAGCCTTTTGCTTCATTATTTTTTTAAAAAAAATAAAAATTTTAAGAATTTTTTTAAAGTGATTAAACTTATAAAATGCACTAAATAGCTCAAAAATAAATTTTAATTTTGCCTTAGATATAAGCAAATAGCATATCAAAAATTCAAAATGAAGATATCAAATTTAGGGATTTTGTAAGACAAACCGTGTCTCAATCAGAGGTCACACGTGCCTTCATGTGCAATGAGAAACTTACTACATAAAAAATTTTAAAAAAAATAAAAAAATCCAAATAGCCCCACCCTCGATGGGGGCACATGTAAGACACACACGGCCTTACAAGCCTTTATCTATGACATGCACCAGTCTATTGTGCTCTACTCGCCATGCCCTTTTGGGTGGGGTCCTCTACATGTTATTTGAGCCTCCCATTAGGCTCTGCTCACCACATGTGACTTTTTAATAATATAAAATATTTTTTTATAATTCAAAAATTTTTACTCAAATTAATTTGAATTGGTTCGGTTTGCCTATACTTGAATCGAAACCTATACCCATGGAACTTTCCCTCTTTTTTCTAAATAATAGTTTTTTTAATAAAGGGTTTGGGCTTGTTAGCCTATTATTGATTTTTTTAAATGGATTTGGGCTCGCTAGCCTAGAACTTTTTAAAAAAATTTTAATTGAAAAACATGTCAAAATAATATGTCGTTTTGATGATTATAGAAATGACATATCGTTTTTGTCGTTGTCTATCTCTAAATGGGTTAGTTTAACCTAGTTCCTCTATTGCTCAGGTTTGTGGTCTCAAATCTTTTGGAGGCCATATCTCTTCCATCCCATCTCCGTTTCATGAGTTCTTGGTGTCATTTTCTTCATTTTTTAAGCTCTACACATTTATGCCATCCATTTTTCCAAAAAAAGAAACCCCTTATTTTCAAACACCCACTTTTTTAGTTTGTTTATGATTGATGTTTTTGGCACTGCAACTCTTGCATGAAATTTATAGATTAAGTATAAAGCCTCATATAATATATATAATCTACCAAGAAAGCAAGAAAGCATGTTCTTAAGACAAAAATATGCATGAAAAATGGACAGAGGTAGTCACAATATCTATTGAACAAAAAAATTATCAAAAGTCAAATGCGCATGTATATATGGAGAAAGAAAATCATCATGTTCTCTTCAAACATAGAAAACATAGCTTAAGAACAAGCACATCTTTGATACCAATAATAGATTCTAGAGGATGAAAACATACCTATAGTATGGTGCTGTATAGAATACCAAATGTAAGAACAAAGTCAAAGTTAGATTCAATTCGTAAGCTCATAGCAAATACACAAGAAGGAAAGCAGAGAAAGAAGAGAGCCAACTTTGATTATGCACATCTTGAATATATTGACCGTCATCTATTTCTCATAAAACCACCTACTTGCTGATCAATATGGAGAATGTGTCTCTTGTGTAGAAAACAACCGTTCTTACCATATATCAAAATGACTATGGGTATATTACAATTGCCTGAGTTTTATTACACATAAGGACTTAAACTTCTCCAATATTCTTATAAAGCCCTACTCTAATTAGGTTTGTAGTTTTGATCCACCAAGGGTAAACAACCTAACAGCTATTGCAAGTGATTCTATGCTTATTCTTCTATTTAAACATTAAGGGCAATTGGGTCATTTTACTGCATAACTTAATTTCATTTTAGTCTCAAAACCCTATAGTAGATTTTAAGAATTTCTTAGGCTTAATTGGTAAATAAGTAGCTATTGTAGTTTGATGAGACATATTATTTACCATTTTACACATATTAAGAGTCTCCATATGCATTCATATCATATTCTTATTGCAATTTTTACTAAGTGTTCAATTACATACATTAGGGGTATTTTGGTCATAAAATGCACTTTTTCGCCAAATTAGGGTTAAGCTATAGATTTATTTTTTTTAATGAGCTAAGATGATTGGTCTAATTAGTTTTCATTTATTCATCTTAGGTTGAAAGTTATTAAGAAAAGATAACATTTTAAGGTTGTCTCTTTAAGGGTTTCTAATTGTCCTTTAATTTTAGTTCAAGTGTGTGCTTGTCTACACTTGTGTTTTTGAGACTTTCATATTCATTTTTCCTTAGTAATTTTAATACTTTGGAAGAATTAAATATTTTCTATCTTAGTCTAATTAAATAAATGTCATACTATAGTTATTTGATTATTTGATTTAATTGTGACTTCGGTGAATTAATGCGACAAATGAAGATATAACTCAAGGAAATTGGAGAGATTCCAAAGGAAAAATGTGGCATGACACAATCAGATTTAGAGAGGTAAATATTAGGCTTGAAATGGTGCACTGTATTGGATCAAATCTATATTGTTATCGTAACCAATTTCCCTTCAAATTCACTAAGTACTTTTGCCACTTGTGCAATTAGTTGAAGACCACAATCAATTTAGAAGTTTCTATCACTTTTCTCTCATTTTCCATCAACCAATTTCATGCACTATCATTCCAATTCATATCTCTCACTCATTTTTCCATCTTCAAACATTTTCTCTCACTTTCTCACTTGTTCTTCAATTTTCCCTTCCAATCAATCACTCATATTTCTGTCATTTCTCATCCAAATCACATGAAATCACTTTCATTATTCTCCTCTTCTCAATCTTATCCAAACCCTCTAAAGAATTGAAGGATTGAAGGCTCAAATCAACTATGGGAGACAGAAAAAGTTTCGTCCAAATGTGGGAGAGCTTGATGGCTTCAACTATGGTGATGGAAGGCTAGAGATCATGGTGGACTCCTAAGAGAGGGATGAAAGAGATGGATTTCTCACCTTTTTAAATTTTCTAAGGACATTCTAACCCTAGATTCTCTTCTTTAAATTGTATTGTTAGATTTAGGTTACAATTTGATTAGTTCATGAACTCTAATTTGAAATCATCATCTTTTGTAATGAAGGAGTGTTTGTAGACTCTTCTCATTTGCCTTATTCAAGCTTGAATTTTGTCCATATCATGTTGCTAGATAATCTTGAGTTAATTTGATATGTTTTGTCTGTTGGATAGGAAGGCACAGTAGAAGATTAAAAATTAATCCCTATTCCTATTCCCATATGGACCAAACACACTCGTTTAAGTCAAGGTAGATAAAAGAGTTGTCTTTTTAAGTTTCGCATTCTTACTCATTCTATTCAAGAGTTTGGATCTCAGGAGCTACTGATGTAGATTTTCTCCCTCTATCGGTATCTACACGAGCAGATCTCTACTTGAATAGTATGCTAGCGCTCAAAACATCCATCCATTTCTTAAACGTCAAACTCCTTTTTTTCCTCTAAGATGTTTTTGTGGCTCTCACTATAGTTTACTGTTAGGACTTTTCTAACTCTCAAAAACCCATCAAGCACGTCCCTTTCTCTATCTTATATATAGATTAGGGTTTTTCTTTCCTTTTTAATGAGCCAACAAAAAAATTAGATTAAATTTATTTGATAAATAAAATCTATAATGTCATATCTAATTTAAATTTATCTCATAAATTTAAATTATATAACTGATATGATATTCTCTCATATCATGTTAGTTATTAAATTTAATCTATCATATAAAATTAAATTTAAAATTAATACAATATAATATATGTATGTATGTATGTATGTATGTATAAACGAAAATACACATATATGTGTAAGTATATATATATTTTGAATATATATATTATATTATATTTTAAATTTTATATATTATATACACACACATATATATTTTTTCAATAATATAATTATATTTTGAATTTTATATTTCATATATGTATATGTCAAATAAATATTCAAATATATATATATATATATATAATTCATTCACCTTAGAAAAGTATTACATTCATTGAATCTAGACACATTACAAATTCAATAAACCTAGATATTATAGCTCAATTTAGGCTGTTTTTGTGTGCAATCCTGTATGTCCACATGAAGTTGATAGTAGGTCAATTACGCTATTAGCCTACAAGTTACAAGTAACCTCTAGCAAGACATTGTAACTATCTAATTCATATGGGGATTGGTAATCCTATACAACTTATCATATAACTATATCATATTCCTTTTGTCACATGATATTTTGGTCAAGTGTGAGATATGGAATTGTCATTCTTCTTTTACTTGATCATTACTTTTTTGATTTCTGAATGGACTGATATAATAATGAAAAAAATCCTTTCCATTGTTGTATGACTATACATTTTCTCAGTCTTACTCATTGAGAGGCCCAATAATATCTCTCAATTAACATGAGGAAAAAATTTCATCTTGACCACTCATATTCCTTTATATGAATGTCACTAAACTCAATTATCATGTAATGTGAAATGTGAAATGTGACTTTTAATTGGATCAAAGCTTAGAGGTCATCATGTAGGAATCCATGATGATCTCAGGTCAAATGACTTAATGATATGGTTACATATGATATAAGCTTATAACTTTTACCATGCATTTTTCTCATAATGGGTCGGTCCAACACCTTGTACTCTTTCAAATTCCTATGACTTTAATTTATATATTTATAATTAATCAAAGTCATACTAGTCTTGTTTCATTTATAATCTCACATAGATGATCGACCAGAGACATTTAAAAAAATCACTATAGTTTTTTTGAGGATATAGTTATCATATTAAACATGTAATTTATATGATAACAAAAAAGAAATTTATTAAATAATAATATGCATAGTACAATACTTCGCCCTAGAGTACAATTTCCAACATTGTCTTGAATTAGCCTTTACATAATCTTTTGGGCTTGTCTATTGATTTCATATGGGTTATTGCATAATCTTATGATGATTCCATTCTTGTCCGTGGCTATATTAAGGGAATACACACTAGGAAACCTAATCTAGGTAGTTGGTTGTAGCTTAATTCACCTTAATCAAGGGAATTGAGTTAGATTAATCCAACTAGGTTCAATTGAACCTAGGTAGAACCTAATCTAGTGAGGAGAGGGACCTTAGTTAATCACTTTAATGGGCAATGAGATCTCTAATGTTGAATTCCCAGAAATCTCCATAATTGACATATAGTAATTCATCCATTTCATTTAGTTTAGTTTGCATTAGTTTTCTAGATAGCTTAGTGTAGTCTAAACTCTTATCATTTGGGTAATTTGTTCACTTAGTAACTTGTTTTTTGAATTTAGACACTCACTAGGGAAATAATCTAAGGTTAACTCTATACTATATTAGGGTTAGAACTAGTACTATTTTGATAGGCATACGATCCGCCTTCATCATGGTCCTTAACTAAAATTCTCCTAGTTTTAAAACTTCATCTCCCATACTTACCTTATTCTTCCTTAATTTGAAACTGTAAAGACAACTCAAGAGAGGAGTAAATTGGGCTAATTAAAAGTTTGAAAAATAATGCATAATTCAAAAAAAGTTAGGAACAATATTACTAATAATCATTGAGAGAAGGAATGAGAAGCAGTGCATAAATGTTTATTCTAGTTCAGCTCCAACTAGTTGAGCCTATGTCTAGTTGTCAAGTCATTATTTGAAATTTTTTCACTTACTCTACCAAGATTAAATTGCCATAACACAATTTTAGACTTCTACTTAAGTTTGTAACTCTCTCACTTACAAAGGTAAACACAAATTCCTTTTAGCTCCTCAAATTAAGTTCCTTTATTTTGGATAAGAAAAGTAGGGATAAACTTAGAAAGTTAAAGAATGAACTATTACTATCAAAGACTCTCTTTTAATACTATGCTTGGCAGGAGGGAAAAGTCAGGGGCAGAGAAAAATAGGAGGGAAAATGGGGGAAAACAACATTTTCCCTTATTTCGCTATAGAGGGAAAAGTGGAGGGGAGGGAAAAGCGAGAAGAAAATAACATATAGAACCCACATGTTTTTACCTCCAATTTTTCTCTCTAGATTTACCCATCATTTTTTTAATTGTCGCCTCTTGCTTTCCTTTATTTTTATCATGATATTTATAGTGTAATTACATTTTGATCATGAATTTTTATTAAACACATAATATATTTAATTTTTAGACTAATGAAAAAATTCTAATTGTAAATTTTTAAGTTAATTTTCAGTTAAATATCTTAGATTTGGTTGTATTTTCAAATTTTAAGATTATTATATATATAATAATTTAATAAATAAAATTTTAAATTGGAAAAAAATTTTTTAATTTTGTTTTTGTTCAATCAATAATATATAGTAAAATTTATTATACATATAATATGTTAACATATTAAATTTTATTATATAAATATTTTTATAATAATAAGGTTATTACTATCTATATAAAATTAACAACTTTTCTCTCCTTTCAGTTTTCCCTTAATCAGCCAAGCACAATGAGAGAAAATTGCATCCCTCCCATTCCATTTTCTCTCCTCTTTATTTTTTCTCATCCTATTTTCTCTCATTCTTATTTTCCCCTGCGAGCCAAGCACAACATAACAGTAAATTTACAATCAGTGAAGATATCACAAACAATAAATATTATAGTAGAAAGTTGGTTAAAATTGAATGCATATGGTTGAGCAATAACTTCTCTTTTTCCACTTTATAAATGAGTCATGTTTATAATTGAGGTTGAGAATGATCTATTAGACTTATGAACTCATAAAGCTAGCCATTGTAATGTCATTCTTCTTTCCTTTTAATTTTCTTCGAAAAAGAGGCAATAAAAAAAATGCTTTTATGGTGGAGTTGTGTTTTCAAGGCAAGTAAGTAAAATAATGAGTATATACATTTATTACTCTAACAAAAGGTAGATAAATTAATAATAATAAAGTCAAATGCAATACAGGTACAAAGAATGATATGAAATCTGATGATGAAAGGATCTTTGTCTAAGTTTGTGTTTAGATAAGTTTTTGGAAGTTAATAAAGCAAGCACAACACTTAGAAACTGAAATGAATAAGGAACAAATGCGAATTGATATTTTCGAAAAGCGAAACAAGAAATAGAGGAACTTTCTTCATGTCAATATTGGTATCAGAACCTACAGTATCGGTATTGATATACATAGATAACACATAAACGCTCAGTATAGTACGGGTATTGGAAATATTAGTACCAAAATAGATATTGTGGACATATTAAGGATAGTACCGGTGTTGAATGCTTTAATATCCGAATAGTCATTGTTAGTACCGGTATTGAGAGAGATAGTGTTGATATTGATACGAAAGAAGAACAATGTGACTTAGTACTAGTTTAGAAGAATTTGTTGGGGTAAAGGGCAGAGAGTATCGGTATTAAGGGCAATAGTATTGGTGTTAATAAAGCTCCTAAGGAAATGTAACTTAGTGTTCAAAAACAAGAGAAAAAATGCTGCAACACATGAGATAAACTTCTTACAAATTAAATCTTGAAACAAAAAGTTTAGAATATAATGGATGAAGTCAAATATTTTTATCACAAAGAAATCAAGAGCTTCGAAAAAAATAGAATGAAAGCATAGTATGGGTACTAGCAAATCAATACGGGTATCAGGAACTTCGAAGAAATTGATTAGAGTTTTAAAGCATATATAAAGTCAAATGTTCCTTAATTACCTCGATTAAAATTAATTTAAACTTGTCAAATAAATTTTTTTCTATTTTATAATCATCAAAATTAAGGTTCAATAGCAACTTCATTTTCTATTTTTACTTTAGATGACCTGATTTAACAATTATTATTGAGTTTTTTTTTTGAAAAATTATTTACTCATCAAGAACTTTTAACTTATTATGGTTAGATTTGCAACTCTATTTCCCACTTTTAAATATTATCTTTTGATAAATTATTTGTTTATTATTACATTCTTGCAGCTAAAGCTCCCAATTTTATAAATTTTTATGTCTCAAATTGCAACTCAAATTCTCATTTTTATTTGTAAACAAAAAAAATTTAATGTTACATTTTTGTCTTTAAAATATTTTTCTTTATCAGTAAATAATTGTCCACGTATTTTTTTAAGGTTAAGGTATATTTTTATTCTTGAACATTTTTTGAGGAGTACTGGGCACCTTATACTAATAAATGAGATAATTTTACCTTTGGTAAGACTCTAACTATGTCATTTGGCACTAATTTAATTCCAAACTCTTTTTCAAGAATGTTGAGCACCTTTTAAATATTTAAAAAATATTATTAAAATATTAAATATTTTAATATTTAATAATTTAAATATTATTATTTATAATATTTATTCAAAATTTATAAATTATTTTTAAATATTAACAATTCATACTAGCTTCTTCATAAATTTATAGATGACTTCTTATTTTTTATATATTAATCTCCAAACATTTCCTCGAGATAGTGCCCAAATTGTTATGACTTTTATATATGTCAGAACTTATCTATATTTTTAATATTCTTAAAGCTTCTTAAATTTGTAGGTCATTTTCTATAATTTTTTTAGTCAACTAATAATTCTCCTTCAAAATATTACATTACCCAAATTTAATACTCTCTATATGTTATAGTGTTAGGGGTAAAATAAAAAATATGACAAATCAAGACTAGCAATATGCCAACAAAAATATTTTTTAAAGATAGCTCTTATTCTATTAATGTATTGCAAAAAAGTTACTTATTAAGAAAATAATGGAGGGATAAGAAGAAAAAAATCCCTCCATTAATTTTGAGGTTTGTTCTCTTCGTTTGCAATACAAAATTATAAAATTTTAAAAATATTAAAATATTACATTAGGTGATGTAATATTTTGGAAGATGTTTAGCTGATCAAAAAAATTACAAAGAATGACCTAAAAAATTTAAAAAACTCAATCAATATTAAAAATATGATTGATATATAAAAGTATTACAAGTCATCTATAAATTTATGAAAAACTAGTTTAAGCTATTAATATTTAAAAAATAATTTATAAATTTGAATAAATATTTATAAATAGTAATATTTAAATTATTAAGCATCAAAATACTTAATACTCTAACAATATTTATCATTAAATTTTATTTTAACAAGACTTTAAGGTGTTTAACATTCTTAGAAAAAAACTTCAAGGTGCTCAATGCTTTCAAAAAAAGAGTTTAGAAATAAGTTAACATCAAAGAATATGGTCAGAGTTTTATTTATCACTGTGCATTGGCCTCATATGTATGCCACATCAGTAGAAAATGACAAAATTATGATCAACTAATAGAAGGGTTTTTTACTCCTTAAAAAAATATTTTTTACTTTCAAATTATATCACACAAGGAAAATGAACACCTGAACACATTTGTAAATAGCGTATTTTGTCAGTACATTTAACAAAAATAAATAAGCGTACAAAATAGTTGATTGGTCTTTTAACAGCCTTTATTTTTAAATATCTTTGTTTTTATCTTTTGATACAAAAAAAAGTCAAAAAAAAGTAAAAATATAAAATCAAAATTTAATACTTTTTTTAAGAGTTAATTTTCAAAAAATATAAAAATAAAAATAAATATTAATTCTTTTTTAAGAATTATATTTTAAAAAATAATAATAACAAATATAAAAATAAAATTTAATTCTTTTAAAGGATTATTTTTCAAAAAAATAAATAAAGCAGATAAATAAATTTAATCTCTCTTTAGAATCAATTTCAAAAAATGATGAGAAAATCTTGCTTAAATCTTTTAAAATCTCTCTCCCAAATCATCTTAACAACTCAAAGATAATGGGAATCAACTTTTTGAGAACTAAGTCTTTTTAAATTTCCTTGAATCTTATTATTTCCCCTTAACTATTAAAAAATAAGAGGTTTTCTCTCAATTAAAAAAATAGATTTTTTAAAAAAATATAATAAAATAGGGTGATTAAAATGATGTGTACATTTGGATTGAATTCTAACCTAGGTTGGGATGGCCCCAACTTAGGTTGGGATGTCAAAAGTCCAATTCATCATGTTTGGATAACAAAAATTTTCAACCATAGTTAGGGTTTAAACTAGCATTTTTAATGAAGCTCATGCACTAAGCTTTTTCATCAATGTTGGGCATCCAGATAAATGAACACTGGGAGCATTAAATGCTTTTTAAATTTTTATTCTCTCTCTTCATCATTTCCTATCTATTTGAGCCCATGGTCCTCTTATTCATTGCCATCGTCCATGGTTGCTTTGGCTCGCCCTTTACTCTCCCAAGTCCATCGGATATGATGAGAGATCACAACCTTCGAGACCTAATCTCCATCGAGCATGGCGCTTGCATTGATTCATAGTGTTGTCGTCCTTTCCCCTTCATCGAGAGTGTCCTTGCTTTGATGATCTCCACCTCCTTTGATGAGATATGTGCTTCCTCAGCTATAGTGGTAGTCTTTTAGATATAAGAAGAAGAGTTTAATGCTTTTCACCTTAATCAGCAACAACAAAAAAAGGAAGGAAAAGGAAGAAGTTGATGAAATAGGGAAGAAAAGAACTTATGACCCAAGTTGCCAAATACCATAAACAACCTACCGTACTCCAACAATGCACAGCTAGAATAGAGGGAGAAGAAGTCTAGATGCACCTATGACACATGAACCCATAGCAATGGACAAGGGAGAAGATGACTAGAAAAGATACGAACACACACACAACCACATGGACTGAAGAACTACAGTTGATGCTGATGTTTTCAATCGAAGAAGGAAAGAGCTCGAACAGCAAACTCACGACAACTCCCTCTCATGTCAGCGACTAATTGAGAACAGAGAAGGAAGGAGAAAAAATGACAAAGATGGTAGAGGGTTCTTTGCTTCTTCACTTTTTGTCTCTAGCCTTTTTATGATGGAAAAGGAAAGAAGAGAAGAAAGAAGGGGAAAAAATCTAATTAAGGTAGGGGCGCAATTGAAATTTCATGAGATTGAAAAAATAAAATAAAATAAAACAGGACTTGAATACAAGACCTGACTGATGATGATAATAATGATAATGATAAGTTAGCTTAAACTCTACTAGAGCAACTCTCCTTCTTGGTAAATATGTATCAAAACACACACACACATATAATATCATTAAAATGCTTCATCATCAATTTTTTAATTTTAAATAAATTATAGGTCATTGCATTTTGAGTATGGAAGAATAAGTTTGCAATCATATGAAAAATGCCCATATTTAGATATGTAAAAGATTGTTCATGATATAATTAGAGATCAATTTGTACATCATATCAATTGAATAATTTTTAATTTATAAATTTATTTTATCTTTTCATAATTGAATATTTAAGATTTTTTACTTATTAATTATAAATTTAATTTTATTATTTTTAACTTATTAATTAATCAAAAAATACAAACACAAAAATTTATATTTATTTTTGTCACTAAAAATCTCAACTAACTTTTCAATCAAATCATCCAAACAAATTTTAGTTTATCTAATTAAATTTTGAAAAAAAAAGATATCCAAACATAAATCATATTATATTAACTGACATTTTCTCTAATCTCAATTTGCTAACCTCAATTGAATCCTAACTTTATTTGCAATTTTTTTTAATCCAAGTACACTAAACCTATCCCTTACTCAAATCATTCTTGATGCAAATAAAAGGAACACACAAGAGAGATAAAGAGGTGTACACACACAAAGAGAACAGGAGCAAGAGCAGTAAGCAAGTAGGTGAAAATTGATGATATATGTTAGGGACACATGGTTAGTATTATTGCAACTCCGTATTGTGCATTTTCATTTATTATGGATATATCTGTCTTTGGGCCTGGTCACATAGTTGCTAGTATTGTGAACTGTGGCCAAGTTCATCATATATGTTGTAATTGTGTGTTTGCCCGTCTGCATATGTTTTTAATTGACGTGCAACAGTATAAATTTGGTGAAGCTTGGTTACTAAGTGGTTGTACTCACTCCTCAATTCTCAATATTTCAAGGCCTAGCTCATTTGAGCCTGATTAGGGAAAAACGTGCTGAGTCATAGGATTTGTAAAGTAATCCTCCTATATGCCACATTTTGTTTCTTGTTGTGTATTAATGTTGATTAAATTGCCAACTAGATTTCACATGGTTAATTTTGTACTAATTGCATTACTAAAGTGTACAACTTGTGTATTTTATATCTTGGGTTAGTGAGTTTTGGTTGTAAACTCTGAGATAGGGTCAAAATACTTATGCAAGTAGGAACTTATATACTTTGAATGATTTGGAATGAAATTGGTTGTTTTGTGTAAAGTTTTTCTCCCCCTTGTGTTTTGTGAAATTTGGGGTTGAGTGGTGATTTTACATTATACGTGTTTTTGACTAAGTCTAGTATGTTGCATGACTCCTCGATAGTCCACTGAGTGTGGTCGAATGGTCAATGTAAGCTTTTGACACTTGTAGTTGAGTTAGGACACCATGTTTGTGAGTTTTATGTGAAAAAGTGTAAAATGGGTTTTTGTATCCAACTCTTTGTAGAAAATGATTTTGATAGCTAGAGCTAGGAGAAAGCTCTATGTAGCCAAAGATCATAGTACTCACTCTTATACCAAAATCACCTCAATCGAATGTCAGACAAATATTTAGAATGCATTAGAAGTTCGCTCCCACTGCTATCAAATGACAGTAACTGTTTGCTGTCAAATTTCACAGAATGCGCCACAGCGCATGGCATAGAGGCGAGTGAGCTATGACGCATTGTCCCTTAGCCGAGGTGCACAACATGTTTTTCTGCACAAACACAGTTTTAAGTTTTGAAACTCAATATTTTAGGTCTTAATTGATTTCCAAGCTTTAGCATTGTTTTAAAACTCTGATTTGAACATATTAAGTGTTTGATAGAGATTAAAAATGTTGAATTTAGGATTCTATTGTAAATGGTTTGAGAATTGTTCTCACTTATGAAATTTTACAAACTTGATAATTTACTTGGGTTAGTCTCATAATTACCTTGATATGGAATTACTTGTGGTTTAGTAAGGGAGACCTTACAAATGTGACAATGGCATATCTACTATCATGACTTGCCACAAACTTATCAACTATGTGACATGTCGAATAAACACACATGCATGATTGATTCCTCCTCAAAACCTCCTTATTTCCTCTGACTAAAATAGTGGGCTATAATACTTCATCCATATGACTGGGCTATCCAAGCTTACTAATTGTGAGGTATGATCTAGCCAAAGATTACAGTACTCACTCTCATACCATGGCTTCTCCCACTCTTAAATTTCTAAGGTATCGTATACCCTAAGCTAATCTTCTTGATAAACAAGTGAAGATAGCTAGAGTCTAGTCCTTTAAGAAACTATGGGAAAGTCTTTTA
The DNA here is from genome assembly GCF_029017545.1 of Prosopis cineraria. NCBI lineage: Eukaryota > Viridiplantae > Streptophyta > Magnoliopsida > Fabales > Fabaceae > Prosopis > Prosopis cineraria. The sequence continues at coordinate 35,148,118 of NW_026555339.1, read as the reverse complement.
GCAAACAATGGGATGAGACTTAGTCTTCGTGCACTAGAAGGTGACCATAAATACTATACGGATTTTCTACTCCTCTCTTTAAGTAAACTCCCCCAAATGATCATGCAATATCTCATGCTCACATACATATTTTCCATATGTTTGTGATTCACAATATCAAACTCATTGTTTTCAAATCATTTTGTCAATTATCACATGTGAGCATAACAACATTAACTCAATATACACAATCTCCACTTTCTTACTAACACACGATCATCATATCACATATTACAAACTTCTCATTTCAATACAAATTCATAGTTTGAAAATTCATTTTGAATTCAACTCCTCATTTATATAACATCAAGATTAATACACTAATATATGGTTTATAGCATGCTTTCACATTTACAAATTCAATCATACATGTAAATAAGCCTATTTTTACATTAAAACTCAATTAACAAATAACTATCTAAAATAGGTTTCCCCCAATTATCTCAAACTTTTGAGAGATCAAAAGTTTTTCCCTCAACATATGCTTCCAAGTTTGCTTTTCAAGCCCAATATTGTGTGTAGGGTGATTAATTTATAACTAATCAAACTCACAATCATTCACATTACTATATAAACAATATATCCATTTTTACTCCTATCTCTAAAATACCCAAAGCTTTTGTTTCTCACATTTAAGCTTACCCATTAGGTATATTAACTCTCTTTAGCTCCCATTAGCTTGATTAATTGTCTTTAGGGTCATTAATGTCTCAACAACCTTCATAATTTTGAATTTAATGTCTATTATTTGACATTAATGGCTCCCAACCACCATTAATATCTAAATCCATAATTTTTAGGTTTAAATTCTCAAAACAACTCCCAATAACTTCATTTGAGTTAATGGGTTCGGACGCATAATCTATATGGACCAAAAATGATCTTATACTATCTAATCCTAACCAAAAGCTTAAGAAAATAGGTTGGGAAGGAAGAAGAAGAAGTTAGAAGGCTTACCCTTGGGGTTTAGTGGCTTCAAAACACTCCAATCTACCTCTACAAGAAAACCCTAGCAAAACTCCTTGTTCTTCTCATGCTCCCTTTTCTTTTTGCTCTGATTTTTCCTCTACTTTATGACTTATTTTTGCAAAAAGCATACCATGCACTGTGATGCTTGTAGCACGCATTGTGGCATATTGGTACAGAGAGGTGGACTTCACATTTTGGTGTCTCGTGTGCCACGCGTAACATCCTAAGTTTTCAACTTGGGACTTTAAGTGTTTTAGAAGGGCAAATTGGTTAAAAGATGTGATTTGTGAACTAATGGTGTTTTTGGGGTACTAATAGAGTGTTTGACCTTTAAATAGCCTTGAAATTGAGCTAGGAGGGTCTGCTGGTCAACCAAGCATGAAAGGATGACTAAATGAAATGTGGCATTTTTTTGTGCCATGTGCTGCAAGGCATACTCAATGTGTTGTAGTGCATGGCCAGTTTCATGCATAAATCAAATGCAAAATGCGTTTGATTTTGAGAGCAGCTGTCGCCAGAAAATGTAATGCAGAGGGTGCACGAGAGTGGAGGTTTTGCGAAATCAAAAACAGGTTCGGGAGTTGATTGAGTGTGAAAAGGTATTAGGCACCCTACAACGCCCGTTCGTCAGAATGATTATCTAAAATTAATTGTGTTAAATTAATATGGTTTTAAAATTTTTTTAATTATCTCTTTCTTATTCACATGTTTTAAAAAAATGATAATAATAAAAGGAAAAATATTTATTTATTTACGACGGAGGAATTGACTCAAAATCAGACTCTAAGGTCTACGTATCCTGTGATAGAGATCAAAATCCACATAATTTGGGATTAAAAGTTTGTTGGTGAAAATATTTTTGAAGAGAAATTAATTAAAATAATTCACTATTTTGCAAATAAAATAATTTTTTAAAATTTTGATATGTATGTCTTAAATTGCAATGAGTATCAATTATTTTCTCAACTTTTGAAATTTTAAAATAAAGAAAAGAAAATGGCATAAAATTATTTTTTACATTTTATTATTGGAAATTTAATTGTTATACCTATAATGCCTTATTGGCTCATACGATAATACAATTACTCTAAATATCTGTGAAGATTTCAAAATCTTGCACAACAAGAGTCTAATAATTTATTTTATTTTACTTATATTTTTAAGTATTAATAATAATAATTTTTAAGCATGTATATACATGTTGATCATTATACCTGCAAAGCCTTATTGACTTATATGATAATATAATTATTCTAAATATCTATAGAGATTCAAAGTCTCATACAATAAAAGTATTAAATAATATTCATTTAATTATATTTTTAATTTAATTGATTTATTTTGTATGTATACATAATGTATATTGTTTTATGTGAAATCATAATCATTGTACTTGCGGAGCTTTATTAACTCACGTGATAATACGATTATTTTAAAGGTATATGGAGATTCAAAAATCTCATGTGACCACAAGATTTAATGGTTATTATGAAAATATATTAATTTAATTAATTAATTAATTTTTTAATTTAATTTTTTTAAAAAATGTTTATTATTTTATTTACAAAAATTATTTATTTATTTACTATATAAATTGAGAATCGTGATATCTACAAGGATTTATTATCTCACACAATAATGCACTTAATTTAATTCTTTATGAAGATTCTTGAAATCTCATATGAGATTTAAATATTTTATTGATTTAAATTATAAAAAGAGGGTTAATTTTAATGATGGACCATTGGAACCCATACTTATTGTGCATAAAATTGATCCTCACACTTGTAAAATCTTATTGATTTAACTGTATGAGATCATTCTAAATACCTGTGGAAATTCTTAAAACCTCATGTAGCAAATAAAACACAAATATATCCTCTCTTATCATTATTATTAAAACCCCACACAGTATGAGATTATTATCATCATCATCATATATTTTGGATTTAATCAATGATTTGGAGTGTCTTTGAAAAGCAACATTATTTCCAAATGCAATCCTTTATCTCTTGTTATCTTCCTTCATGCTTACACAATTGCTAATCACTAAAACTATTCAACCACAATATTTAATTCAATACCTTTACCATTTTATTTTTCTTGCCACTACAAGCATTTTGCTTCGTAGTTTAAATAGTTGATCTTTGACTCTTTTAGAATAATTTGAAAATTAAAGTTTTTTTAATATAAATTGTTCTCTCCTCGCCTCTTGGCCAAATATAGACCTGTTCAACTTTAGTTTCTCCTGTGAATTTCCCACATCATATAAATATCATGATTTTATGGTAGACCCAAAAAGATGTTAAGCTCCTACTATTATTCACAACAAAAGATGTAATTAATATAATTTAACCTGTTTAAGGCTCAAGAAGAACAAGTCCTTCCCGTATTAGATTTCTCCATGATTGCAAATGATAATAACAAGGACAAAACTCTTCCATCCAACCAGACAAATAACTAAAATATCACGCATGATAATCAATAAAGAGAAGGAAGAAATACCTTCAGGTGTCCGACAGCAAGACCGATGAGATACAGAGAGCATAGCAGTGAGCAATGCAAAAGCAGTGGTAGTGTGATACGGAAGCATTGACTCCACACAGTAGCTTGACTCCACAGGCGACTTCTTGTAGCGATGAAAACAACTCCAGCATACCCACAATGACAGACAAATACCACATGAATAAGTTTTAGCAGAACTTCCTCATTATCATTTGCCTCTTCATTTCCATTTGTAAGTTTAGTTGAAAACCTCTTCAAAACCTCACCAACAGCTTTAAGACGAAGCTCAGATAGAAGTCCCGCCACTTTCTCTTCTTCGTCCTCTCTTTAAAGCAGATATAGGGAACAGCCTTATAAAGCTTGCGTGTGAGAGATGCTTGTATGCTTCCCTCTTTTTGCTTTGCTATGTTCGTCTGTGTTTTTGCTCTATCTTTTTTTGCTTTTCTTTCCTTCCTCTGCATTTCGTGTCTGGCTTTTGCTTTCTGCCTCTTCTCTTTGTGCATGCATTTCCTTTTCAGAGGTAAAGCTTCGTGCGTGCGTCTGCATTTTTGCTCTGTCTACTCTTTGCTTCTTCATACGTGAATCTATTGCCAAGTGAAGCCCTTTTTTCCTGCCTTCTTTTCATCTTTATTCTACTCCTTTTCTCTGAGTTTTTGCCTAGTTTTTCTCTCTGAAATGGCTAAAAGTATTTATGTGTGCTGCATTTCTGTTCTACTCTTTGCTTCTGCACCTCAGGCCAAAAGTGCTTTTGGGCTGTGGGTGCGTGTGTTCTACATCACTTTCACGATTTGGAATAGGTGTGCATTGGTCTTTTCTGAAATGCTGAAGTACCCAGCATTTCAATCTGCCATTTGGTTCCTTTTTCTTAAGGTATAAATTTTAGAAATTAAGTTAGAAAAAAATGTATCAAATTTTTAGAATATTATATTTTTAATGGAAGCAAACAAATTTAGAGGGACATAAAATGATTTAATGTTCAAAGGTTGATTCCCATAATTTTTGGATTGTTGAGTTAATTTGAGAGAGATTTTTCAATATTTAAGCAAGAGTTTTCATCTATTTTCAAAATTAATTCTGTAGACCAATTAAATTTATTTATCTTTTTTATTTTATTATTATTATTATTTTTGAAAATATAATCCTAAAAAGGATTAAATTTTGTTTTTGTATTTTTATAATTTTTTGGTTGTTTTAATGAACTAGAAGAAATAAAATCCTAACCAACAAAAGATTATCTAGATTAAAATAAAGTTAAACCCTATTAATTAAATATTTTTTATTTTATCTATATTATTAAAATTTCATTTTTTGGTTGAACTTATTATTACTTTTATTAAATTTAAAAATGCTTGGACAAAATACAATATTTACAATAGCAATTGAGGAAGGCTTTAAGGGCTTGCTCCTAATGTCATCTTGGAGGCATACTGAGCTTGTTACACCTTAGGTAAGCTTCCAACACGTCTCCCTCTCTCTATATGTGCAAAATTTTTGAGTTTTGAGCAAAATGGGATGGATTTTGTGTTCTCCTTGGGTTTAGATCAAAGTCATTGACTTAGTAAGGTCTTGGAGAGTTAAATCAAGCCTTTAATCCTAAGGGGTGGGAGTCCCTTATATGACTTAAATGTTAATTGGATACAAATATGTTTTATAGATGAGATGTGTGAGCATGATTATAATAGGGTGTGGGAGTTTACCTGTAGAAAGGAGTAGTGAAAGTCCATATGGCATGTATCTCCTTAGTGCTTAGTAAGGTACGATGTTAGAGACTATCTCCTTAGTATTCAAGTGGGATACAGCATTGGAGATTAATCATCCTTAGCATAAGTGATATGGTGTTAGAGTAACGACACCCCGATTCGTGTGTAATAGGGAAAAACCATAGTCTGGAAGTGAGATAGGACTCCTTTGGCCTAGTGATCCTACCATTGAAGGTGAGCTCGAGTTGTTGTGAATGTGCACTTGATCGAAGAGCCTATAGTTTGAATGGTAGAATGATCATGCTAAAGTGAAAATGAATCATGATGATTGAAAAGATTTTGTGGATTATGCTTAATGCTTGTTTTTGTATATATTAGCTTTACTCCCTTATAGTTGTTCTTGTTAATTGATAGTAGTAAATTATTCTTTTACTGTGATGTTTATATTACCCCATGGTTATATTTTATAAGTGAGGGCTTCGATAGAGGCAAAGGAAAGGAATGAATGATCAAAGAGTGAAGAGCCTTATTTATATAGCTCTTCCTTTTCATATTTTGGTCTTTATAATGAATATGTCATGATATTATACCAACTTAGGAGCATTTCATTGTTTTGCTATCAGTTGTATAAACATTGTGAAATAGGTGTGTATCTTGGCCTAAGATTGATGAGATTGTGATCAAATGAGAGTGAATGGCTGAGCTGCCAGTACAAATGATATATTTATGATGATTATGTCTTGGAATAGTTAAAATGACTTTTCTGTTGAATTTTATCCACCCTTTATGTTTGTTGTAAATTGGGAGTTTGGTGATCATTTTGTGTATAAACGATTATTTATATGATATTATTGGCCTATTAGGTTAGGTGAGATTCATTTGAGTTGGTTGATTGGTCCCGGGGCTATTGGCTCTTGAGTGTACTGTGGGGTGAAATCTACCTAATTTGGATTCAAGTATCTAACTTTTTAATGATTGAGAATTTGGGTGTGGGACTAGTGCCAATAGCAAGAGGAATCAAAAAGCTTCATGTGAATACTTAAACCATTCAAATTGGATGTTAAATGGTGAAACGACGTGCTTTGAAAGTTGGTCTAGGGTGCTATAGCAGTTGTGCATTTGCCCAATAAGAGCATGACTCTCTGTGCCATTTGCCATGGTGAGAGAGGACCTATGTCGTGGCAAACAATGCAAATTTTGAAATTTTCAAGAATGCTCCAACTATGCTTTTAAGTGATGTTTTGTATTGTCAATGCTTCTGTTATCACCTATGATTTGTTTTAAACTATAGTTTGAACTCAAACAATTTTTAAAAAGGATTTTCTTAGGATTTCAATATTTTAAAATATTTACTTTTAAACTCTTGGGTTCTGATAACTTTTATTTGAGATTTTAATTAATTCAGGTTATCACCACAGTGTGTTAGAGTGTTGCCTTGGTAATGTTATAGCAAACATTACACTACGACATGCTGTGGCATGTGGCATAGAGTTATTCTCCTTTTTTTTCTCACTTTTTAATATCTAGGTGGCTCGACTTTGTTCTTAACCCAATCCTACTTAACTAAATTTGATCAATTCATTAATAATATGAGGATTAAATTTTAGGATATTACAAAATATGCAAAGTCTGGCTACTTTACTAAAGTTTGAAGGAGGGGAAATTTTTTCTTTTTATTTTAAATCAAAGTAGCATGGGACTTTATCATCATTATACAATTTCTTGGAACTTTACTACCATTAAATTAGTTTCTTGGGACTAAAATATCATTCTCCCTATTAATTATTCATGATTACTAATTAATTTAATTTTGCAGATATTATAAAATTTTTTAGTAAAATCACATTTGATATCTTAGAACTACATGATAATTATGACCCTAAAATTATAGAAAATAAATAAATAATTTATTATATCACTGTCTTAAATATATATATATATATTGAAAAATAAGAATAAAAATTCCAATGGTGGATTTCTTGCAATTTTGTACTTGATGATACCTTTCTTGTGATTTTGTGTTCTAAAGTCAGGTCTAAATTTAAATTTAGAGTTAGGTTTGAGATAATTTATTATTATTATATATATAATCAACAATTACTAGTCATGTGCATGTGTGTATATGTGTTTTTTTTTTTTAAATTTTCCTTGAACTAAATTTATCTATTTGAAATTCAAATTGACTCATCTAAAAAGGAGTAATCAAACCAATGAGCACGTACCAACTAGTATGGGATTGTAGTAGTTTAACTAGTAGTATCAAGTTTGAGTCCTGAACATGCATCTATATTAAATACTTATTGGGAGAGCTTTACCACCAATTTGATCCTACCCAGCTTGGTTTAAATTGACTCATCTAAGAAGGAGTAATCAAATTATTATATGTTTAAATACAATTATAAAATTCATTTTTGTTTAGTGTTTAGGCTTTTATGGGTGAGTGCTTGAGATTTGGCATTTAAGGTTTCAAGTTTTGGGGGGGGGTTGGATTTGAAGTGTGGTGTCTTGGGGGCATAGGGTCTAGGATTTTAGGTTTGGGGCCTGGGCCTTGAAGCTTAGGGCATTGGATGTTTACCCTTGCTAGAATCATTCATGATTTTTTTTTTTGAAATATCAAATAAGGACCGATAGAGAAATTTTATATTAGTTAAGCATTTTAAGATTTTGATATTGCACTGCATCCCAGGGTACTTTTCTGAAAATAAATTTTTATGAGAAAAGACCTAATTACCCCTAAAGTTTAAAATAATAATTTATTCAAGTTTTAACAATAATATATTCATAATTAACAATAGTCCATTCAGAAGAATTGGACAAGTGTTAGTCCTGCACAAATAAGTATCTATTTGTGTTTTGACAACAACCCATTCAAAATGAACATGTTAGAAAATTTGATAGGATAGGTTAAATTGAAGTGTTAGTAATAAATAAACAAGCATCTATTTGAATTTTGACAATTACCCATGTGTAATTAACAACAAACTGTTCAGAAATGAACAAGTTAGGAAAAACTAATAGGACAAATTGAATTGGACAAGTATTAGTTCAATGTAAATAAGTATTCATTCGAGTTTTGATAACAACTCATTCATAATTAACAACCCATTCTACTTTTTCATTTAGATATTTTTTTTTTACTAAGAGGGGCAGGACTTTTCTTGTAAAAAATTTTTTTTTAGATAAGTATCAAAGGAGTGTAGTGCAATATCAGAATATTAAGGTCTTCAGCTAATATAAAATTTTCCTATGAGTCCTCATATGATATTTTCCTTTTTTAGGTCAAGTGAATTATTGCAAATCAATTTTGACTTTGATTTTAGGGGAAAAGACATTAAAATTTCTTTGAATTATCTAAATAATATTTTGTTACCTCAAAATGCTATTATTCTCTCGAAGTTCTAGAGATTTTTCTGTCATTAAAGAATTAATATAAAGATGAAATTGCCTTTGATTCAAATAAAAATCTCAAGCCTTAGAACAAATACTTGTGAACTTGCAAATTGTTGTTGAATTCTTATGATTTTAGAAAGAAAAGTTGTGAAAATTAGAATGAAACTTGTGAATGGCAATTGATATTTGTAACACTTAAAATATCAGGATTTCAAATGCGAACTTGAGAATTACTGTTGAATTCTTGTGAATTTAAGAAAAAAAAGTTGTGAATCTTAAAACAAAACTTATGAATGGCAATTGATATTTGTAACACTTAAGGAATATTAGGATTTCAAATGTGAACTTGCAAATTGCTATGGAATTCTTGTGAATTTAAGAAGAAAAGTTATGAATCTTTAAAAAAAAAATAAACTTGTGAATGACACTAAAAATTTAACTTCCAACAATTAAGTAATTAAGCATCATTAAGTAAGATTTATGTGGTGTGTGATCAGAGGAGACTAATAAGTGTTTTCAGCTAGAATTTTAAGTAAAATTTGGGTTCAAAGTGAAATTGGGTCACTTGGGGATCAAAAGTGGAGAAAAATAAGTAGAAAAGCCTCTATGCCACATGCTAGGACACGATATGAGGGAAGATTTGAGAAGGTTTGAAGCTTCAAATCATCTTAGGTAAGATTTTTAAACCCTTTTCTTCCTTTTTCTTCAACTTTCTCAAAGATTTGAGCTAGGGTTTGAAGAAGGACGATGATTTTTGGTCTATATAGGTTATGGGTCAGAACCTATTGACTCAAATGGAGTTAATAATAGTTGTTTAAAGTATTTAAACCTAGTATTAATGATTTTAATGGTTTAAAGTATTTAAACCTAGTATTAATGATTTTAATGGTTGTTGGATGGTGAGGTCCGTAAATGTCTAAAAATGGACATTAAATTTATGGTTAGAATGCTTGTTGAGGCATTAATGGCAATGTAAGTATTTAATGAAGCTATATAATGATAAAGAGAGTTAATAAACCTAATAGATAGACCTAAACTTATACAAAGAGGGCATTGGGTAGTCTAAAGGTGGAAGATGAGAGTTGTAGTGTGTGTGTTTGGCAATGTTGATGAGTTAAAGAATTGATAATTGTAGATTGAGCTCTTGATCACCAATTTAGCTTGGGAATTCAAACTTGGAAGCTATAATATTGAAGGATAAACCTTTGAAATCTCAAAGGTTTGAGGTAACTAAGGGAACCCTACTTTGTAGTTGTATGTTAATTGTAATATGAGGTGAATTATGTGTTTAACATGCAAATTGTGACTTGTGAATGGTGTAACATGTAATAAAACTTTGTGTTTACATAATTTCTTTGATGTGTATTAAACATGTGAAAATGATTGTGAAATGATTTTCACTTTACGATGTGGTTTGGATGAGTAATTGATGATGAGACTGACAAAGATGTATGTGTTGAGTTTGTAAATAATGAATGTATGTGAAAATGAGTATTAGTGGTCACTTGGGTAGCGCACGATCGTGAGCTCAACGTGATAATTGTTGTAATGAGTAAATGAGAATGTCAATAAAAGTGATCATCGTATATGGCATGATTAGTAGGTGGGAGTTCGCCTATAGATTGGGAGTAGAGAAAAATCCATATGGTATTTAAGTTATCCTCTATTGCACAAGGATATGGTCTTGTCTCACAGTTTGTCGAGAGATTGTCTCATAGTTTACTAAGGGACTAGAACTAGCTATCTCTACCAGTTTATCAAGGAGATTAGTTTAGAGTATATGATACCTTAGAGCTTCGAGAAGGGAAAAAGACGTGGTTCAAGAATCTATCATGTCATCTTTGGCCAAGTCACACCTCACAATTGGTGAGTTTGGGTAGTCGAGTCATACGAGCAAAGCCCTAGCAGTGTTATAGCCTACGGTTTCAGTTAGAAAAAATAAAAAGAATATAAGATTGGTTAAGCATTTCCTATGTAATTATATGACGTGTCACATGTTTGAGTTGTGGCAAGTTGTGTTGATATATCGGTCACAGTCACATGTCTAAGTATCTTGTGACAATGTACCCTGCATTGAGATAAAAATGAGCAAATGAGTTATGATAAGTTATGAAATGTGTGCAAGCATGTTTTAAGAATTTAGTTTCATATACATGTGTCTCATTACAATTGATATATAACTGCATAGGGTAGGTTTTACGTTAGTTATTAGGTGATTAGACCTACCCCTTTCATTTAACATTTTACAGGCTCTAACTTTGGTGTTGAGAGGGACAAAGCTACTGAGGCCTAAGAATCTGTGCATTCCTTGTATATGCCTCTTGTGTGTTTTTTTTGTGTAATAGAATATTATTACCAATTCTAGGTTGCATATCATCACGCTTGCATTATTTAGTTGTTGCAAATATCTGGATTTGTATTTTTGTCCCTGAGTCATTGTGTATGATAAGATATATATGTTGGTAGGAACAAAATCCTAATGCAAGTGAACAAATGTTATTTAAAAGATGATATGATCATTTTTTGACGCAATGCAATAAATTAACTTCCTCCTTTTGTTTTTGGTATTAAAGGGGTTGAGGAGTAATTTTGGGTTAAATTTGTATTTGAGTATGTGTGACGTGTTGTACTAGTAGTCCTAGGTCTAATAAATATGATCTAAGTGTTAAGAATAGCTTTTGACACTTGTTATGGGTTTTGGACACCTTTTATTATGAGGAAGTTGTTAAAAGTTGTTAAAATATATTTGGGTGTCCAACTTCTTGATGTGACTTATGTTGAAAGTAAAATTTGTATCATTAGCTAGTTTATGAAAAGAACTTTTTGTAGACACCTGGATCATGTCATTCGGATGTCAAACAGAGAATCAAGACACGTTGAAAGTTGCTCGATTCTGTTGTCATAAAACGTGCAACATGCTGAAGTGCATTGGCATTTGAGCAGTAACGCATGGCATAGAGAGCAACATATTGCAACACGGTGTGCACAAGCCGCAGGCATTGTCCTATTTTACGTTCAATTTTTTTTTTACGCTCCTCTGAGGTATCCTATTTTTCATAACTTAATTCTACTCTAATTTAAGAGTTTATGAATAGATTTGACTCAACTTATGAAAACTTAGGATTCCTTGATTTGGAAACTAAATTTTGGTAATCTCCTAAATAAATTAATCTTTTGAATACCATGAGTTTGATTGGTTAATTATGATTTGTAGAGGAGATGTTTCAATTGATATTTGCCAAACTTAAAAAATATCAAGATTTCAAATGCAAACTTGTGAATCACTGTTGAATTTTTGCAATTTGAGGAAAAAAAGTTATGAATCTTAGAACAAAACTTGTAAATCAAGGGTGCATAATATCTATTTTGAGGCTTGGGATTTTTATTTCAATTAAGTGCAATTTGATCTTTTATGTTAATTCCTTAATGATAAAAAAAATCTCTAAAGACTTTAGAAAAATTATGACATTTCAAGAAATCAAAATATTATTTATATAATTCAAAGAGATTTTATTATTATTTTTTCTTCATTTTATATAACATATCACAAAATTTATAGCATATCATTCTATTAGTATCGGATTTGGTAGATGACACAAATGACCAAAACTAGAAACCACATAATTACTAAGGATTAAAGGAAAATTTTCCTTTAAACTATTTCTTTCAAGAACACAAAGTATCTAAGCAATTAAGTAGTGTTCGTTCTCCTCAAACAATTCAAAATGTAACAATGTGCCTTTACTTTTTGGAAATTTAGGCAATTTGTTTAGTCAAAAATATACAAGTGGTAGTTCATAATAGTTTTACTAAATAACGTTTTTTTGAGATATACCTATAATTAATACTGGATTGCGTCTCGAATAGAATTTTGTTTAACTTTTTGGAATGTTCATTGAAAGATAGGTAAAATGGGAAACTTTTAGAATACTTAATAGTAATTCAAAATACTTGATGCTTATGAGATAATAATTTAAATTCAAAAATATCATTTAATCCAATTATACATCAAGCCTAAAAGATGCTATAGAATTATAACATCTTAGTGGCGAGTAGTAGGGTACAACACGTTATGAGTTTTACATCACGAAGCCCCACCATAAACTAATCTTTTGACATGGACATTGTTATAATTTGAGTTTTATATTGAGGAGCCTCACAAAAATATTTGCTTTATAAGTGCAACTGTCATCCAATTGTTTAGCATTTTGAATTGAACTCTTACACCTATAGAACATTGGATTTTTAAGCGACCAATTTTACAGTTAAGGATATCTATCTACTAAGGTTCTAACCTCTAAAAATCATGAAAGAGTGTTTTAGAAACTTAATTTATTTGAAATTTAAATTATTTTTTTGAACATAAAATTAGAGTTGGTAATTTGGATTAAGCCCGATGGGCCAACTCAAACCATCTCAAAAAATTTAAGACCAATTCTAAAAAAATTTAATATAGCCTGAATATCCAAATATTTTTTTAAAAAATAAAATATAATAAATGTTAATTAATTTTTTAAATTTTATATCATTTTATATCAAAATACTATATATTTGAGTGCACTACAATAATTATGTAAAGAAATATTTATATTTTCATATTGTTATTATTTTTAATCAATAAACTATCTAAAAATAATATTTAAATATATTTTAATATTAATTTTTATATTTTACGACTCAATTTAAAAAAAAATTGAGTCCTGTACATAATTTACTTATCCAAAAAAATATATTTTATAATTTTTTATAAAATAAGATAATTATTTTTAAAGTAAAAATAAAATTTAAAATAATTTTAAAAATAAAATTTGAGTATGTACAAAGTTACGACTCTACTACTAGATAAATATAATAAATAAAATAATATTTTTAAATAATTATTTAGCTATCGTCCATTCTAAACTTGATTAAAAATTAAGAATAAACTATAATAAAAATCCATTATATATGTAAGATTTAAACAATATCAAAAGTTAAAGAAAAAATGATTAAAAAAATAATATTTTACTCATAATTAAATAATTTTACTTTATATAATATAGTGATGGCTAAAAGTACAAGTTACTCAAAAGTTATTAAAAATTTTAAACTAATCAAGAAAATAATTTTAAGTTAGTAGTCTAACCATAATTAAATTAAAATTAATTTAATCATAATTAAAATAAAATAATTTAATTAAAATAAATAAAATATTTATATATGACCGTAATGAGAACAATATTTAGATAATTAAGACATTAATTTACATGTTAAAAAAATATTCATGAATAAATTACATATAATATAACAAAACAGTAAAAGAATTACTTAAATATAAAGTTAATAAGTTATTACTTTTTATTTTATTTTTTTAAAATTAAAATAATATTTTATGCTTAACAGAATTGCTTAAAAATTATAATTAATTAAAAAATTAAATAAAAATATTTTTATAAATTTTGAATATTCAGAATTAAAATTAATTCAAAAATAAATAAAACATATTTTTAAAAAATTTTAATATTCGGGCGGCCGGCTTATAGCCCTAATTATATGTTTTAAGACTAAAATATTTTGTTAGAATTAAAAACTGAAAGAAGTCATTAAAAAAAATGGACTAGAAAAAGTGTTGTATTTTATTATATGAAAGGCTTACAATATATACACAAAAATATATCTTCCTAATATAGTAAATATAAAATATTCTTTATATTCTCAAAAAAATAAATCTCAATAAATAATATATCATAACAATATCTACAAATCTCATTTAATAAGATACAGTAACAAAAACAAATAAAACTATGACCAACCTCTCATGATATCTAGACATGACTTTTGCTCCCGTAGTAGCTGTAGCAAAACTCTTTCGTCCTATCACTTAACTAAATTCACCAAGTTGAGCGCGGACAGAAGATTATTGTGGAAAGGATCAGAGATGTGATCAAGAAGGTTCTGCACGGGACCCTTACCTGTCAGAGCTGCTTGAGTGTAAAATCCTAACCATGCAATCATTGCTAGGCGTCCATTTTTAATTTCTTTAACCTTCAGCTCCTCGAAAGCTTCAGGATCTTTGGACAAGTTCAAGGGATCAAACAATCCTCCCCCTGGATAATTTATGTCGCCAGGCAGATATATTCCTAGAGGTTCCAATGCTTCAATCCCACAATATCTAGCATATTCAGGTCCAACCTGCTTAAGTATATGTAGTTAGTTTACCAGGCACGTTCATGTTGTTTAACTATCAAAATTTTGCTCATGCCCCCGCAGACATGGTAAAGACTTCAGTCTAAATTTTTTAATTCCAGATAGAGGTCGAATTAAACATTAAAATGGTGAAAATATGATTAAAAATGCACTGCTGTAGAGGACACCCATGTTATAGGCCAAGAGAATGACCAAAAAGGCTTTTGAAAAGGTTCCATCGACTCTGGATTCACTCAATTGACAGACTCGAAATTCCAAATATAGAAGTAAGATGCAAGTGATGTTAACAGAGCACAGAAAACAGGAAAATTGAACTGAGCATAAAAGAACAACCATGAGGAGTGCCTGGCAAATAGCAATCACGACCACTCCTTGGCTTCCAGCTAAGTGAAGTCCCGGGATTCCAAGGTAGTCTAGAGTATCTCCCTAGTAAAAAATATTGGGTAAACAAGGACAACTACATCACCCCAGTTATCTTCACTAAAGTACTTAACATAGGAGTGCACATAGGATGCAATGAAACAGTGGATGTATGGATGAACAAGAGAGGTGATGAAATATGTGATGTAATTTATTCTCATGCACTGAGAAAATAAATCAAACAATTTGAATCAACAGAACAACGTGATGAGGACAACGTAAAAAAAAAAAAAAAATTATATATATTGAGCCCATGAAATAATGATCCAAAGAAAGGGTTATTGGATTAAACTGTTAGTTTAATTCGATAAACTTGTGGATGATAAAGCTTACCAATTATAAGTACAAAGATAGGACATGCTAAAATTGAGCTTTGAAAAGTCAACAAGCCACCACATGAGTTCAATTCAACAAGTACTTGGCACACATTTTCGTAGCGACATAATTAGCCCTTGGGTTGATCTTGAGAAATAGAATCTACTGACTAAGTGGTGGAGAATAACTACAGGTTCAATTCTACAAACTTATGGATGATATCAGACACCAAATCTATAAGCAAGACTTCGCAAACATACAAAGAGTGGACAAAGAGATTAGGCATACTGACCTTGAGCTTTGAATAGCCAACACGCCACCAGATAGGTTCAACAAAGTGAAAGGCCCCAAATAGGTCTAATATTTCAGGAACCAGAACACCAACAGATGCAAGCATAGCCCAACGAGCATGCAATATCTCGAAGCTCCATGATGAAAGAGATAAAACTGATCATGGGCTATTTGCATTGACAAAGGCTTAGCATAAAATTTCTTTTATTTTTTATTTACCTATTTTTGGCGGACTAAGGCAATGAAGAATAGTCATTCGCACATATCAGGAGTAAAGCTCACTTAGAAGTTAATTGACATAGGCATATGGCTGCTTGTCGTTGGTTTAGTCTACCAACTTTTAATTGATCAGATCTAGATTATATTTTCTATCACAGTACATCACAATGCTTTAGCCATTTATATCGTCTATTTAATGAAAAAGTATGACGATCTTCAACAAAATCCTTTTTGAACATTGGAACATAGTAAACATTATTACTTCCTCATCAAAATTTAGCTGGTGATCGGCCTTCGGTTTGCAATACCCCCTCCGTTCCCTTTTTACAAGACAAATAACAGAATTCTCAAAACCAAGGAATACAGTTAAAATTAGTTAAGCTTCTTAAACAAGTTAACAAATTAAAATTCTTTTCAATAATGCCCATATTAAATGTTTGACATGGTGACTTATTAATGTCACTAAATTATTCCATATAACTAATAGGGACATAATGGGAATAATACAATAAATGTACCCGAAATGGTCCTATGTTTCTTATATATAGAAAAAAAAAAAAAACACTCCCACTTGTCTCTTATGAAAAGGAACGGAGGGAATATATTCTTTGCCTTTAGGGTTGGAGAATGTCTCTACAGGACTTATTATTGCCCATCATACATTTTACATCTAAAACAATTTATCTTGTAACAAAGCTAAATAATGATAACTGTTATGTAAAGTCCACCATCTCATTGTAAAAGAAAATCATACTTGACAAGGAACAGCACTAACACAGAAAGAATGGCTTAAATGGACAAAATTCATAATATGGCGTACTTGAAGTATTTCTGCAAAGCTGCAGGATCCTTGCCAAGCCCTGCAATGTCAAATCCGTAATCCCCAGGAAGTTCCCCAGTAAGATATTCTGGATAATCATATGGAATAGGACCAAGCCAATGGGGCCGATCTTCTCCATACCAAAGGCTGTGGAAATAAGCAAAAACTTTAAACACAAGAAACAGTGAGAATTATGTTCAATAAAACGACAAGTTATCTCAGTTTGTATCTATGTAATGTAAATACAGATTTGTGTTAGATCTAGGGGTCTATGTAATAAGTTTTGATGATGACAAATATGGAACAAAAAGTTTGCATGACACAATTTTTATTTTATACCAAATATATTCATATGATGCATATTAACTAAAGTAAGTTTAGACTAGCTACTTGGATTTGGAGTTAAACATTTTTATTGTAAGAATGTTCATAAAAAAAAGAAAAGATAGCTTTGAAGTGGAAGAATTAGGAAGTCAAAATCTTGCTCAAGAAATGAAAGCCAAGAGGTCTAAGAAGGGAGCTCAAGGAACTCAAGATTAGTTTCTTAAACTTGAGGATTTAGAAATCTTGTAAAAGAGTAAAATGATGAACAGAAGTAGGATCTTGAAGAATAAAATTCTTAATGTGTTGAGTGGATGGGTCATGATCAATCCATGCCTCTAGATCATCAAAATCTGAGCCATGTGGAATTGCTAGAGCCATAAAATTTGCATGTTGAGGCCGGCATTAAAGAGTATCAGCACCACTATTAGTACATCCAATCTTATGTTTGATGGTGAAATCAAAAGGTAACAACTTCATTATAAGTCACAGCTGCTCTAGAGTCAATAATTGTTGATCTATCAAATATTGAACATTGTAATGATCAGTATAGATGTCAAAATGGTAGCCAAGAACGTAATGATGCCATTTTTGTAGAGCTAACACCAAAGCCAGCAATTCTCTATCATAAGCAGATTTGATACGATTAGAAAATTTGAATAGTTTACTGAAGCAGGCAATGGGATGTGTCCTAGATAAGAATTGCACCAATCCCCAATGATAAAGCATCACATTCCATAATGAAAGGCTTGTCAAAGTCTAGCAAATAGAAAGCAGGTGCATTAATGAATGTTTGAGTTTTTGAAAAGATTGTTCTGCCAAAGAAGACCACCAAAAAGCCTCCTATTTGGTGAGATCATTTATTGGATGAGCAAGTTGGCCGTAATGATCCACAGGTCATCTGTAATAACCTGTAAGACCAAGAAACCTCCATAATTCAATAACATTAGTCAGCTTAGGCCATTCCATCACATCTTGTATCTTAGCAAGATCCATGGCAACCTCCCCGAAAGAGATAACATGTCCCAAGAAATCAATTTAGGGTAAACCAAAAGAACATTTATTCTCATTAGCAAAATAAGCATCCTGTTGTAGGCTTGGAAGAACTATTTGCCAATGCACTAGATGGTCAGCCAATGTAGGACTATAAGCCGGCATGTCATCAAAGAAAACAAGGATGAAATGCCTCATATAAGGCTGAAAAAGATCGTTTCATAGCATATTGGAAGGTCGCAAGGGTATTAGTGAAACCAAACAACATGATGTAAATTCATAATGACCTAAGTGAATTCAAAAAGCAATTTAGTGTATATCTTCAAGTTTAATTTTGATTTGGTGGTGTCCTGAACACAAATCAATCTCTGAGAAGGCTATTGCCCCATGTCACTCATCAATGAGTTCATCAATATTGGAAATGCAACAGGAATAGTTGTCTCATTTAATTCCAAGTAGTTAATGTAGAATTGCCTTGAATCATATTTCTTCTTTATCAATAATACAAAACTTGCAAATGGACTTTCAGTATGTTGTATAAAACCTTTGGCTAATAAATTTACAACTTGGCGCTCTGTTTCATCTTTTTGGTAATGCAGGCATTGGTATGGTCTAATATTTAGTGGTGTCATCTAAGGTTGTAAATTGATGAAATGGTATTTATTTCAAAGAGGAGGAAGAGCAGTTGGATTACCAAAAACAGAAACATACTCATCAAGTAAGCTATGCAATGAGCATTGAAAAGTGTCCTCGTTTATAATGAATTGTTGAGACATCAAATGTAGACTTGCTTCTGCTTGGTTGCCAGTATGGACTCCTTAAAGTTTGTACCTTTTTCCATAGACTTGGAACATCATAAACATGCATTGCCAATTTGCTTAAACCAAGTTTAGAGATGATAACCACTTGATACCCAACACTAAATCAACACCTGCCATAGAGAAGGGGAATATTCAATGATTTCCAATGATTGAACTCAAATCATGACTTAAGGACATAAATCAACAAGAAAAAGCCTTATCCACTAGGTGGGGTCAGGCACATGAATTGTACGATGCCATTGTACTCTATCATTTACTAAACTTTTAGAAATGTAGTCAACTAAGAGGTCTCGATCAACAACTTCTAAAAATGTTCTCTTTGACTTTCCTCCACCCCTCTTAATAAAGCTCTAAAGTTTATCCATTCCACTCTCCTTACTAGTACCTTTCGCAACCTTCTTTATACATGTCCAAACCATTTCAAAAGATTTTCTACAATTTTCCTCTCAATAGGTGTCACGCCTACTTTTTCTTGTATGTATTCATTTCAAATTTTATATTTACATGTATATCCGCACATCCATCTCAACATTCTTATCTCAACTACTCC
Organism: Prosopis cineraria; assembly: GCF_029017545.1. Taxonomy (NCBI): domain Eukaryota; kingdom Viridiplantae; phylum Streptophyta; class Magnoliopsida; order Fabales; family Fabaceae; genus Prosopis; species Prosopis cineraria. The sequence continues at coordinate 35,128,579 of NW_026555339.1, read as the reverse complement.
AATTTTATGCTTTTGCTGTCCCATTAAATTCCAACATTCACAACCATATAACATAGTTGGTCTTATAACAGTTCGATAAAACTTTCCTTTAAGTTTATTAAGCATCTTACGATTGTAAATAACTCCTTCGGCTTTTCTTCAATTAAACAACCCAGCTTGAAAACATAAATTATTGTAATAAATTATATGTATGTTGCCAATCTAAACTCCAAAAGAAGGAACACATTTGTTCGGATTTGTAAATTCTACACTAGAGTAGAAAAGATGAAGTTGTGGGTAGAGCTACTATCAATCAAAATAAGAACTTTTCGACGATTCAAGATGCCTTCCATCTTCATGGTAGCACTTGCAAGATGCACCAAAAAAGCATGAAATGATATCTCTGCATGAACTTCATGATTACTTCTAAATTCATAGTGCCAAAGTGCTTTATTTTTGTCTTGGTTCTTCAAAGATTTCCATGAGAGTCAAATTAGCATTCTTGCAGTGATGGTCTAGGATGAAATTCTCTCCACAACGAAAGCAAAGTCCTTTGTCACACCTTAACTACTTCTCTACATCCCAACTAGAATTCACACATTGCGTGCTAGTGGAAGCGTTCATAATCATGGTCACTAGACTTGTGTGTGATTTTCTTTGAAGGCCAATTTGTTGTCATGTGCATCTGGTTGGTTTGTGGAGGTCCATATGTTCTAGGTACCATAGAGCATTGTAGTTTGGACTCATTCTAGGGCTAAACTCATAAGCCTTGTAGACAGATCTAGGCTTTTCAATCGATACATCAGCTCGTCATTCTTCTTTAAGCGTGTTAAGGAAAACCCCTAACAAACAATGCTCTAGCCAATTTTTCACCCTGGTAGACCTCTTTGCAAACTCCAATCAATACTCTTATACTATACCCTATTGCTTGATCCCACACAAATGTTTGCCAGGGTTTTGAAATTCTGCAGGGCTGAAATTCTCTTGAAGCGTGCACACAAGATGTTCCCAATAAATTATTGGATGTTCTGAATTTGCCCATGCAAAAAGATCCAATCCATCGGTTTCTCAGTACATGGCCGCTACATCAACCTTCATATCCTAAGGAGTTTGGTATTATCTGAAATACTTTTCAACCTTGAGCATCCATCCTCTGGGATCACCTCCATCCAACTTTGAAAAGTCAACTTTGGTATGTGGTTTCGTTGAGGGGTTTCAAAGCCACCAAGGCATGTTTCTGTCGTCCTCTTCATCCAGGGTAGCATTTGAATTCTCTAGTTGCTTACTTTTGTTTCGAGAAGATTGCCCAATACCATCTAAGATATGTCGCTGCTGCAATTTCAATGCTGCTAGTACCACAGAAATCTCATCCACATGTTCAAATGAGATGAAAATTGATTCAATCGCTGGACTATAGATTCTAAGAAATTAGAAGTTACAGGCGGAGCAGTTGAATTGTTAGAACTATTTCTAGTACTCACCATCCTAGGGATAACCAGGCTCGGATACCAAAATGTTAAGACTTAATAATAGGGCAGGAAGATTAATCTTTATCTAAATCTGGACAAAGATCTCATACAAACTAGATAAAGCCAAGAAGGAGAATCTCCAAGTAATAAGTCAAATTTCATTCATATCACATTCATAAAATGTCTTACAATTATGTAAAACCATAAAGTTACAGTTATAACTATAACTTGACAGCACATACAGACTAATATCCTAATAACTTGACAACTCAGCATTTCTTAAGATAAGAAACCTAAACTGCAATGTTAAAATTCTGACAGCACATAATTCCATTGCTGTATTCTGACTGAAATTCCTCTTACGTTTTTTATAAACCAATAGTGGACTCCTATCAATGCCCCACATTAATCTACAGGTCAGATTTCCAATAATCCCAGACTCTCATCCATCCAGCGCAAAAACTGGCAAATCAAAGAAATAACACCCACCACTAGGCTATAGCATTATCCCCCAACATTTACTAATTGCATAAATGATCCAACTCACTTTATCTCCGCCAAAATCTATTGGAAGAAATATCATCTGTATGACTTGAAAATATGTGCTAAAATCTAAACCATAGTTTGTACAAAGAAAACAACATGAAGTTAAAAATTAATGATAAGGTAAATTAATTATAATATAAATCGTTTGTCTGATGTGATTTTGGCTCTAAATTTTTTATATTTGTCAAACCATCTAACTAAGAACTGAAACGAATTTCCTGGGAAGAGGACCCCTAAATATGTTGTGAAGATAACTGTCAGCATCTGCATCTATTCAAGCAACATAACGTGTTTCGAGCATTCCACACTCCACGACATCGAAATCATGATGTCAGGGCGTCAGAAACAGTAATACTAAACCAAACTCTCAATTTCTTCAGTTCTTGAATTGGATAGCAAGTTTCACAAATCGCAATAAATATGGATCACTACAAAATATTGAGACATCCAGCACATACATTCAGCAAAAGATGCCAAGTCATAATATTTAATAAATATTTAATGTATTTTCCGCTAGCTTAGGTTCCAGAAAATCACTGTATCCACCTCTCATAAACTGCCATAATCATAGTTAATATTCTATCACGCAAAAGTGTATACATCCTCTAATAATGTAGTACTATTGAATGCAATGGAATAAAATCAATTCCCAGATATTTTATGGTTACAAACAATTGACTGATTTTTTCGTCTGCATAAATTTTCAGAAAATGGCATTCTTAACGTCAAAGCGTGCTTTGGGAAACTCTAATTGCAAAAGTAAACACCTCAGATTGCTCCCCAGAATAGTTGAAGTATAATTGGATTGCAGGGAATTACCTCTCTTTTCTGGCTTTCTGAGCTAAGGCCATGTATACGGACGAGTTATCAAGAGCAATTTTCTTTCTCTTCAGCATTTTCCTCTGAAGCGAGCTCCCTAGTGGACTATTAGCTAAAACTTTTACAGCACTGAAAGGAATCGCCGAGAACAGTAACACTCCGGCAAGCTTCAATAAGGAATATTAAATGAAAGGGAAAAAAGTGTCAAATGAAAGGAGGAGAAAAGTGTCAGAAGCAAGAGAAGGAAGAGAATGAACCTCTTGCCACGAGGCTTTGAAGACAGAAGGGCGTTTCTGCTTGATTATCGAGTTGTTTCTGGGTTTGGAGGCACGACAGAAAGAGAAGAAGCTGCTGAGGAAACAAGAAGAAGAGACAAAGGGAGGAGGAGAAACTGGGGAACGAAGCGAAACCATGCCTCTGATTCCCGTGCTCGATCAGTCCGGCGAATTTATTGAATAGTACAGTTCGCACAAAACCTGTTCGAATACCAATCCTGTAGAAAGTTTCAAGGAAGTGAGTGATGATTCTCTTACCTTCACCAGAATCACTCAAGTCCGCACACCAGGAAATGAACGGAGTCGCCTTCGCTCCCGCCTGCCTTCGCTCCCCGGCAGCTCCTTCCGCCTAGGAAGGAGATCTGAGCCGTCCAAATTAATATGGTGTCCAGATTTAATATTTTTATTTTTATTTTGATTTTTATTTATTAAAATAAATTATTTATAAAAGTTATAACAAATTTTAATAAATTTGATTACAAATCTGGCTAGTTTACATTTATGTTAGGAAAATAAAAATTTATAAAAAAAATTAATAATTAAATCTCACTATTCATAATACATATGAATGATCAATTTATAAAAATTATAAAAAAATTTACTATTTAAATTAAATTTGTATTATCTTGAATCAGCATTATCTATAATACATATAAATGATCAATTTATAAAATTATAAAAAATTTAATATTAAATCAAATTGTTTAGATTAAATTTATATTATCTATATTGATAATAAATAAATTTATTAAATTTTTTTATAATTTTTTGTTTTGTGAATATAAATGTAAACTGTTTAGATTGATAATCAAATTTACTAAAAAAAATTATAACTTTTATAAATATTTTATTTAAATAAAAATTAAAAATAAAACATTAAATCTGAACCATTTAGATTAATTTGGATGATTTAGATCTCTTCTCTAGATGGGAGAAGCTACAGAGGAGAACCATCTATAAGAATTTTTTTTTTTTTTTTTGCTAATTTTTTATGTTGTTTGGCTTATATACTAAAATTCCTATTTTTTTTTTTCAAAATTTTACTACTACCATAACCCTTCATCATAAAAAATAGAAATACACGCATCTACAAACCTAGAATCTCTTTTAAAAGGTAGCCTTACCATTAGAATAATTGAAATTGATTTTTAGTTTTTTGTACTTCTCAAATAAAATTGATTTTTATATAATATAAAATTAAATTTTATTTTTTTATTATTGAAGTTAATTTTTTAAAACAACTTAATCAATTGGTCTCAAGTTTTAACTTTATAGTAACTCAATCATTAAAACACATTGCAACTGAATCTTTATAGTTTGACTTAAGCAATAATTCAATCCCTATATTTTGATTATGTGCAACTTAGTCTTTTTAATTTTAATTATTTAAAATATTAGTTCCTACACTTTAATAAATAATTTATGGTCTATTTGGATGGAGAGAAATATTAAGGCAAAAGAAAATAGAAAAAAGGATAAATTGAAGAAAAGAAAGAGATAATGTTATCACTCTTTCTATTTAGATTGAAATCGAAAACAAAGGGAAAAGAAATATCCTCATATTAACTGTCAAAAATTGTTTTTATCTTTTAAAATCAAATGCTATCATAAAAATTAACGTTTAGTTAAAATAGTTTTAAATAAAATGTCATGAATATAATGCCTTTGAAATTGAATTCATTTGCCACCCTCATATGAGTCACATACATGGCATGGTAGCCCAAAAAAAGAAAAGGGTATTCCCTACACAGCTATCAAGAGGACATTGAAGGGAGCAAGAAAAATTAGAGAAAAAATTTTAGTGAGAGACTCTTGACCAAAGATAATGAAAAAGAGGACTCTTAAATTTATGAAATTTCACATAAGGACCGGTACGTAATTTCATTTGAATTTGTAATAGAAATAACAAAATTGCTCTCATTTAAATGAACAATATAAACGACTTGTTCGTTCCTATACTATATGTTGTTCATTTACTTATGAAATATTTTTTGTCTCTTTACTTGTTTATCATCCTAATTTCACTTGATTTCATTCTAAGGCCATAAACAAGTAAAGTAAGGAAATGAATAATATTTCATAAGTAAATAAACAACATATAGTATGGGAACGAATAAGTCGTCTTATTATGAAACCAACACTTAGAATGAAAGCAAATAAAACTAGGGCTATAAACAAGTGAAATAAAAAAATGAATAACATTCTGTAAGTAAACAAACAACATACAATATGGGAATAGACAAGTCATTTATGTTTGTTCATTTAAATGAGGGCAATTTTATCATTTTCATCACAAATTTGACGAAAATTTCGTACGAGTCCTTCAGTGAATTTTCAAAAATTCAGGGATCCATTTTTTTATTATCTTTGGTCAAGGGTCCCTCACTGAAATTTTTCTAAAATAAAAACTTAGAAGCTACGAGTTGAAGATGGTAGAAAGAGAAAAGAACAATGGTGGAATACATATATGTGTATGTATATTTCTCAAAATCTCTTCATTTGTGGACTCTCCTATTCTTCTTTCACTCCATTTTTTTTCTCTTTAACTAAGGGTACACCTACTTTATATAGTTGTATATAAATTGAATAAACACACATAAATGGAATTAATTATCCGAAATATACTTTTACATGCCATATAAGTTGTCATTTCATATTTTAACTAAATTCCATACTTCTTATCTCAAATCACTAAGATATATTGCCACAAGCCACACAGACACGTGGTAGTGACCCAATTCATTATCATAACTTGCCACAAATTTAATAACCATGCAACATGTCATATAAACATATATGCATGATCAATCTTACCTTATACCCTCCTTATATCTTCCGATCGAAACCGTGAGCTATAATATCAATTAGGATTTTGTTTTTGTGATTAGATTATCCAAGCTCACTAATTTGAGATGTGACATGACCAAAGATCACAATCTTTACTCTTGAACCATGTTTTCCCTCACTCTTGAATCTTTGATGTGTCGTATATCCTAGGCTAATATCCTGAATAAATAGGTGGAGATAACTAAGTTCAAGTTCTGTGACAAACTACGGGACAATCCTCGACAAATAATGGGATAAGGCTATGCCTTTGTGCACTGGATGGAGAAATAGGATGTGTCAAAAGTTTGTCCTGGGTGCTATTATTTGATAGCAAAATGCTGCCAAATTTGTGTAATGCATTGTGACACATGGCACAGAGGCAAATGAGCCACGGTGCATCTACAATGAGCTATAGCACATCATGATGTGTTGTTGAGATTGATGCTTTCTCATTTTGCAAATGCACTAATTTATTTTACATCCAATGCTTCCACATAAGTTTTGAGCTCTGATAAATTATACTATTAATATGCCTTGGAGGATTTTTGAATTGTCAAAACTTGGGATCCCTATCTTTGTAACTTAGAAACTTGGTACCAAATTTTATTAATTGGTAATCTTCCAAGGTCTACACTTTGATTTCCTTGATTTTGGCGTTCATTGACTTATTAAGTTGAGGAATATCACAAAAGATATTTAGATTCCTTCCCCATCTAACAAAGTAATCAAAAAGCATAATGCAAATCAAATAAACAACCCATAATTATCACAAAAAAGAACCAAAAAAACAATAATCAATAAATTTTTTATATACTACACACTTAGCCAATATCAATGAACAAAGTGTGGAAGTCACAAAAAATCAAATAGGTTGTATCAATGATAGGCTTAATAATAATCAAATAGGAGAAAATCAAAGGAGAAAAAGCATAAAATATATCAAATAGCACAAAGTCACATGTAAGGTGCACAACAAGAAAAGTCAAATAGGAGAAAAATCAAAGAGAAAAAGCAAAAGTTGGAGTCCATAGTTTAGCTTAAATTAGAAAGCAAGAAACCAAGAAAATGTATGTTAGGTACAGAGGACAATGACCATGAACTTCATAATAGGGCTTAAAGGGAAAGAATACGTTTATAATTGAGTAGCAGAGAGATTATAGAGAGGCCAAAATGGAAGGTACTTGAAAAGCAATGAATCAAATAACAAATCAAATCAAATAAAAAAAGAAATACATATCCATATTAAAGCACAAATCAGATCAGAAGAGGGCAAGAGGAGCAGAGAAGAACTCACAATAGTCGATGAGATGACGCATGGCAAGAGCTTCAAAGAATCCAGGAAAGGTGCATGGTGAGAGCCCCAACGATAAGATGCACGAGCAAGAATGAGAGAAATGCAGAGCTAATCACCCATCATATTTTATTTTCTTTTGGGGGCAAGATTGGAATATAACAAAAATTATAAGGATAAATTAGTCAATAAAATTAGCTCCCCTTCAAAAAAGTCTCTAATTTGGAGGGAGGCAAAATAAAGGGAGGGGAAATTTTGGCTCCCCTCCCCTCCAAAATTTCTTAATAAAATGAGGGAAGGGCGGCCATTCCCTCTTCTTCCCTCCAAAAAATCTTAACCAAACAAACCTTCAATGACAAGTGATATGGTGTGGGGCCCACAAACTTCTTGGCACACTTTTCAACTATGGAGTTGACTGTCATCTTTTATTGGATTTATTAGGAATCGTGCTGAATAAATGCATGCTTTTGTATATGCATTCATAAATTTTAATCTGGATAATTTTTCTTAGACATTTCACTCAGGTTGGACCTTGCCTTGTTATGCATGCTAAAACACTATACTAGTGCAAGTCCCTATCAAAATATTTGGCCACCTTATAAAATCTGTACTTAACTTATGTGCATTAAAATAATATATGTTTCTTCTTACTTATGTGTATAGATACTTATCTCTTGCATAGTAAAACTTGCATTAAATTCTTTTTTCTTATTTCTCATTAATTTCTTCCTTGTAAAGTGTGCATTTTAACTTTACTCATCTTTATATGTATCGGAGGCTTCTTATAAGGCCTACATCACTTTCAACTTACTTTATATCATAGAATACCATATTTAGGCACATTTGTGCCTTACTCTAATGCATTAAATGTAGGATGTTACAAAATACCTAGCCTCACATTTAATGATTTTCTCCCTAAAAATGAGACAAGTTAGAGGCAAAAGAACCATAATCAATAAAATTGGCAATATGTGCATACCATTGAATAAAAGGAGATATAGCACCTAAGATCTCATCAGGAAATGAATCACACTCAAAAGTAGGGTTAGAGGTTATCAAAGATGTTCCTAAATGAGGTAATTGAGACAAGTGATAAGCCACTTTGTTAGTGGATCTATTTATATCCTTTATCTTCAAGTCAAACTCTTGCATCAATATCACCCATCTTATTAATTGATGATTTGAATCTATCTTTTTACATAAATATTTAACAATAGCATGATCAATGTACACAATTACTTTAGAATTCAACAAATAAGATCGAAACTATCCAATGCAAAAAACAATGGCAAAGAGTTCTTTCTCAATTATTCTTTAATTAACATGTGTTGCATCTAAAGTCCGTAAAGCATAAATAATGACATGAGATATTTGATCAATATTTTGGCCAAGCATGGCACCAATAGCATAATTGGATGCATCACAAGATAATTCAAAGTGTAAATCCCAATTAAGAATGTCAAAACTCTTCTTGCATTTTTCATCAAAAACAAAAGGAATATTATTTTTTTTGCAAGAGCTTAGACAATGGTAAAGCTATCTCAATAAAGCCCTTGATAAATTTCCTATAAAAACCCACATGCCTTAGAAAATATCTCAAGTCTTTAGCACAAGTAGAATAAGGTAAAGAAGAATCACATCAATTTTTCCTTTATCTACCTCTATCCCCCTAGAAGAAATCAAGTGTCCTAAAACAATCCCTTTATAAACTATGAAATGACACATTTTAAAATTCAACACAAGCTTTTTTCTCAATACACCTTTTCAAAACTTTATCTAAGGAATGCAAAAAAAAAAATAAAAATCAAAGGACTCATCATAGACAGTAAAATCATCCATAAATACCTCCATACAATCCTCAATAAAGACATAAAATAAAGACATTATCACCTTTGAAAGGTGCCAGGCGTGTTACACAATCTTAAAGGCATTCTCTTATAAGCAAAGGTTTCAAAAGGATATGTGAAGGTGGTATTCTTAGTCACTAGGTGCTATAGGAATTTGGAAGTAACCACTAAAGAAATCTAATAAGTAATAATGGGTTTTGCAAGCTAATCTCTCTAACATTTGGTCAATGAATGATAGTAGAAAATGGTCTTTTCTATGATATCATTCAATTTCTTATAATCAATACATACCTTTAGATTTTGGACCCTAATAGGAACTATCTCACTTTTTTCATTTTTAAGCACAATTATCCTAACCTTCTTAGTAACAACTTGAGTAAGAGAAACCCACTCACTATCAACTATAGGATATATGATGCCTGTGCCTACAGTTTAATAAGTTCTTTCTTCAAAACATCAAGAATCAAAAGGTTAAACCTCTTTTGGGGTTGCCTAATAGGTTTACCCTTGTCGTCTAAAAAGATTTTATGAGTACATATAAAATGATCAATACCAGAAATATCAACCAGAGACCAACCAATAGCATAAATATTACTCTTAAGCACATTAGGTAAATTATGCTTCTCATGTAAATCAAGCGTTAGAGATGATAACAGAAAGCTTCTCACCTTCAAGAAGATAAGTATACTTTAGATTGCTTGCAAGTGACTTGAGTTCTAAAGTCCAAATGTAATATCTACCTTAACATTACCAACATTTACCACACAATCACAACAAACAATCATAATTAGGAGCAACGATTGCTCCTAAGCTCACATTATATATATAAGGGTTAAAAATAATAATATTTTAAAAATAATTTTTGAATATTTGGGATCCTACAAAAACCCTCTAAATTTATAGTTTGAGCTCAAACTTAATGATTTATAAAGGTATTGGAAGCATGGAAAAGTTTTGGGAAGCAAAACACCTCATTTGAGGCCAAAAATGTCATTTTTAAGTATTTTGGTCCATGCACTGTGGCTCGTAGTCTATGCACCACAGCATGTGGCACAGAAAGGCAAGTTTTCTCATTGTATGGTGCACCAAGGCTTATGCAAAATGTGCCGCAGTGCATATGTCCATGACAGCAATGCTGTCATGATAGCTTTTCTAGATGAATTTCGAACGCGTGCTATTTTTGTATCCTATGTCCGATTGGAGTGATTAAAAAACCCATGTGAAGCTTATTCAATAAGCTAACTAATGGTACAAGTTTCATTACGATCTGACACCGTATGAGAATTTTAGATACTCAGATGTAAAAGTCAGTTTTGCAAATGATTTTCAAGCATTCAAGTACCAAAAACTCGAAACTTATAGTATTAACCTATTTTGAGGCTTGAACCAAGTCCAATGGACCAAAATACACTTAGTTGAGCATTCAAGCACACAAAAACATACCAAACACAAAATTTGGCCACTTAATGCCCATTTCACCTAATATGGCCAAAATACAAAATTAACACTATATACACTATTTGGCCTCTATTGTTACATAATACACTACATATACATTGTCACCACATAGATAAAACACTCCTTGCACTTGTATTAGTATTTTAGCCCATTACCACAAAAATTGCCACATATTTACATCATATACAATATTAGGCTAAAATACAAAATAACATAATATGAAACAAGTGTAACCAATCAAAATGATATGCATTCCTAGTTGGTAATATATAAGATAATCCATGTAAGTTTATGTACACGACTGAAAATAAAATCAAGCTTTACAATGAGAATGTAGCAAGTATGCTAACCCTTTCCCGATTCCTTCCCTTGCTCAATCTCAGTAGTAAAACCTGTAAAATGATAACTATGGGGTGAGATAAAAATCTCAATAACTAAGATAATCTACATTATTGATTAAACATGCCAAGTTATAAACAAACACACCATATAAAATCACCATAAGTTATATGCATGATCCTTAACCATCCAGTCCTCCAATACTCCCGACCGAATTGGTAGGCTATTTCACAGAACTAAACCACATGTGTGGTCCCCAAGCTCACCATCCATGGTAGGACTATTCGACTAAGGTGTCCTAAACTACTTTTGGACAATTGGTTCCCCCTATTACAAGTAATTAGGGTGTCGTTATTCTAACACCGCATCCTACGGATGCTAAGGAGCATAGTCTCCAACTTCGCACCCTTTTAGGTACTAAGGAGAGTAAGTCTCCAACATCGCACCCATTATCGGGTACTAAGGAGAGTAAGTATTACACCTGGCGTCCCGAGATGCTAGTAATACTATATAGACTTAATCTTCACTAACTCCACGAGGGTGGCTTCTTACCCTCTAATACGCCACATTTCACTACATATCTCCACTTAACCATAAATAAAATACTTTTTAAACTAATATAATGAATATTACTACTTACTTCAGAAACTTGACATTTTACAAATTAATAATCCACTCATTTTCTAAAATAGTTAACTTTTACCAAATTCTTACATATATACATAGCAAATCATGCAAGAACAACTTGAGAATAACTTATACAAGGTAATAAATAATGCAAGTTATCTGGTTACCTCAACCCTTTTGTTACTAAAAGGGTTACCCGTGGTATTAAATCTCTTCTTGTGTCAAAGCAAATCTTCCCACACCACAATCTACATTAACAAGTACTATATGTTAATTTTCAATTAACACAAGTACTATTACCTACCAATAACCTCCCAATTCTCCCAGTTCTCACTCATATTCTCAACAAAGAGGCTTGTTAAGATTATAATTTATTCATACAATCCATTGAAGCCTCCCTCTAACTCTATCACAATATAACATTTAATATCTCAACTTATCACACTTCAAAACCCCATGATCAAGTTAAGGCTTGATCTAATTTTTACCAAACAACAAAGTAGCTTTATCTTATCACATATCCAATATTAATAAACCTAAATCAAACCTTTAGAGTTAATAAAAACCTTTTAAACATAGACTCATAGCTTAATCCATTCAGAGCATATTCTCCCACTTTCAAATCCCATGGAAAATGAGATGAAAAGGTAGAGGAGAAAGGCAGGAAACTTGCTCAAGAGTTTGAAGGCTCAATTTATCTTTAAAATCCTCCTAAAATGATGCCCTAGTAGTGCTTAAAGCTTTCCCCTTCGTGTTCTAGTTTCCCACCACAAAAACTGTCATTTTTTGATGATTTTCAAAAATTTAAGTTACCTGCTGTGTTATGCGCCGTAGTGCATGCCATACAAGTCGTGGGTCATGACACAGTGAGTAAAATGTCAATTTTGCTCCTCCTAATGCCTCTTGACTTGATCCGACTTCTATCCTAACGCAATTTAGAATCAAATATGACCTAAAAAGTAAATTAGCAACCCAAAAACATAATTAAATAAATTAATCATCTTTTTTAACTAATTTATCCTTAATTAGTTAATTTTTCCAGATTTGAAGTTTTTGGATGTTACAGTTCTCCCCTTCTTTAATGGAATTTTGTCTTCAAAATTCAACAACAGCCACAACACATACATTGGGAACAGATAGGGATATTGTTGCTTTATTTTGTCCTTTGTCTCCTAGATAGCATCACCAAGAGCTATTCCTTTCCACACTACCTTAACCAGTCGATTAATCTTGTTCCGCAATTGCTTATCTTTAACATCCACTATTCATTCTGGCTTTGCTTGATAAGTCATATTCTCTTGCAACTCTACCTCTTCAAGTTCAATCACATGAGATGGATCAAGTTGATATTTCTTCAGTTGAGAAACATGAAAAACATCATGAATCCTAGATAATTGTGGTGGCAAGGCTATTTGGTAGGTAACTGGCCTAACTTTCTTGAGGATCTCAAATGACCTATGAATCAAGAAGATAATTTCTTTGCTCTAATTGACCTCCCAATTTCCATTATAGGCAAAACTCTTAGAAAAACATAGTCACCAACCATAAACTCTAATGGCCTTCGCCGCTTATCCACATAACTCTTCTGCCTACTCTGAGTTGTTAGAAGTTTCTACCTTATCATTTGAATCTTTTGTGTTGTTTAATCCATAATATTTGGACCCATAATGCTTCTCTCACTCAATTCAACCTAACAAAGAGGAGATCAACATTTCCTTCTATATAGTGCCTCCTAGGGAGCCATCCCTATATTGGAGTGGAAACTATTATTGTAGACAAACTCAGTCAAAGGAAGATGGCTACCCCATTTGCCTCTCAATTCTAAGGCAAAAGCTCTCAACATGTTCTCTAGAGTCTGTATAGTCCTTTTTGTCTGTCTATTAGTTTGTGAATGATATGTTGTGCTGAATCTTAATTCAGTACCCATTACTCTCTGTAACGCTTTCTAAAAGTTTGAGGTAAACCTCGGATCACGATCAGAGACAATGCCTTTTAGCACCCCATGTAATCTTACAACTTCTCGAATGTATATCCCTGCCAACTTCTCCAACAAATCACTTCTCCACACTGCCCAGAAATGGGCTGACTTTGTAAATCTATCTACAATCACCCAAATAAAATTATGACTAGATTAGGTTCTTGGTAATCCCGAAATGAAATCCATAGATATACTATCCCACTTTTACTTTGGTATTTCTAATGGTTGTAAAGTTCTTGCTGGTCTCTGATACTCGATTTTAACCTTTTGACAAATTAAATACCAAGATACAAAATCTGTGACATCCCTTTTTATTTCAAGCCACCACCAATATCGCTTCATATCCTGATACATCTTAGTTACTCTAGGGTGAATTATATATCTACTCTTATGCGCCTTATTTAGAATTTTCTTTCTTAAATCACCCTTGTCTGGTACACAAACCTGATCTCAATACACAACATATCCATCATCACTGAAACCAAAGTCTGTGGTTTGCCTTTCCTCTACATCTTTCAGAATTCTCAACAGATACTCATCCTCAAGCTATGCTATCCTTAACTCTCTCCAAAACTCATTAGTAATCTCTATGGAATGTAAACTATACAAAGTTAATTTCAGTGAGTCATGTTGAATATCCAAGTAGGATTCCAGCAATTTATGTCTTACACCATTAAACAATAACATGCAATGACTTTTGACTTAAGGTATTTGCAACCACATTTGCTTTTCTTGGATGGTATTTAAATTCAAAGCTATAATCCTTCAAGAACTCCATCCACCTTCTCTGTCTTATATTAAGTTCCTTCGATCCACTAAATATTTCAGGCTCTTGTGGTCACTGAAAACACTAAACACTGCTCCATACAAATAGTGCCGCTAAATCTTTAGTGTAAACACAACTGAGGCAAGCTCTAAGTCATGGGTCAGGCAATTTTCTTCATACAACCTGAGCTGTCTAGAAGCATAAGCCACTACCTGCTCATCTTGCATTAACATACATCCCAGACCCTTCAGAGATGTATTTGTATACACTTCATATGGCAATCATGGATTAGGAATAATCAAAGTGCCGTAGTTAACTTCTCCTTAAGCTTTTAAAATGCAGTCTCACATTTATCATTCCAAATGAATATCTGATCTGTTTGGGTCAACCTAGTTAATGATGAAGCTATCTAAGAGAAACCCTAGATAAATTTGCAATAATATCTAGCTAATCCCAAAAAACTCTATATTTCAGTCACAGAACTAGGTATCTCCTATTTCAATATTGCATCTACTTTACGTGGATCCACCGCAATCCCTTCTGCAGACACAATATGTCCCAAAAATTGAACCTCTTATAGCCAAAACTCACACTTGCTATGCTTTTCATAGAGCTTATTGTCCTTTAAAATTTATAGCACAATCCTCAAATGCTGCATATGCTGCTCCTTATCTTCAGAATATATCACAATGTTGTCAATAAATACCACGACAAACTGATCCAGGTAAGGCCTAAATATGCTGTTTATGTAATCCATGAAAACTGTAGGCCTATTTGTTAACCTAAATGGCATTACTAAGAACTCATAATGCCTATATCTGATATAAAAAAGCTGTCTTGGGCACATCCTCCAAGCGCACTCTCAATTGATGGTATCTTGACCTCAAGTTAATTTTTGAGAAAACTGAAGCTCCCACCAGTTGATCTAATAGATCATCAATCCATGGTAAAGGATATTTGTTCTTCACCGTCACCTTATTTAACTGTCTATAATCATTATAGAGCTGTAAGTTGCTATCCTTCTTCTTAACAAGTAGCACAAGTGATCCCCAAGGTGACACACTGGGTCTAATAAACCCCTTTTCAAGTAACTCCTCTATCTACTTCTTCAACTCAGCTAGCTTAGTTGGTGACATCCAATATAGTGCCTTTGAGATTAGTTCAGTTCCTGGCACTAGGTCTATCGTGAATTCCACTTCCCTTTTTAGAGGCAAACTGGACATATCATCTGTAAATACCTCAATAAATTCATTCACTACCCCAATCTTATCAATACTTCCATCGTAGACCCCATGCACTGAGAAGAAAACCATATAAGCCATACACCCTTATTGCATCAATTTCTCTACTTGCACTATTGATAAAAACTTAAACTCACTAGGAATATTAGCCAATCTAGTATGTACCAGACCTAGCATAGTCTATGGTGGCATTATTTGCCATCAACCAATCCATATTGATAATCATATCCAAACCCTTCATAGGAATCTGGATCAAATTGAGAATGGTTGGATGATTTTGAAACCTCACTTCTACATTCAAACATGCTTTACTAGTCATATCGAATGACCTAAATGGTGTAGATACTTTAATCACACAAGGCAATTCATGCAAAGGAAGTCCCAACCTCTCTATACATTCATATGAAGTAAACGAATATGTAGCATTGGAATCAAGCAATGCTTCAATTTTCTATTCACAGATAGAAATAATACCTTTTATCAAATTCAACGATGCTCTTGCCTCTTTTTGAGATAGTGTGTAGACTCATCCTGGAATGGTAGTTCTCTATTCTGCCATCTCTACTCTTCCTTTAGGGCACTATCTCGCCAAATGGCCAGGTTTTCCATATTTAAAACATGCCCAACACATCCTAGGATGTAATAGCCCACACTTAACATATGGTGGTGATCGAGCTATACTTAAGGTTAGAGTAGGCATATTAGAAGCCTGTTGGGATGGTTGTGGAACACTAGAACTCCTAAATCCACCCCTTTAAAATGTTCCTTGAGTCTGTGATCCTTTAATAAAACTCTTCTTACCTAATGCTGCAAAACTACTTGGGCCATAACCAGTCTTCTTGGAGACTCCTCCAAAAGGGCCTAGGGAGGACGAGAACCTCCCATGACTATCTTGTCTCCTTTCTGCTTCTACTTCCCAACCCCTTCTTGCTACAATTCGAAGTCGATTACACATCTCAACATATGTGGTTACTCATAGCAGAGCAATTTACTATCTATATTCAGGCCTCATATTTTCCAAAAGCCTCTAGGCCTTTCACTTGCTTTCATTCGTCTTATTTAAGTAAGTAGAAAATTTTGACAGCTAATTAAACTTATGAATAAATGCTTCCTCATCAAGATCTCCCTGCCAAAAAGTATAGAGCCTGGCCTCCTTCTCATCTCTGAATGCTAGAGAAAAATGATGATCAAAGAACATTTCCTTGAATTGTTCCCAAGTTATTTCACATCCATACACTGGTCTTACAGAATTCCACCAGTGTTTAGTATCCTCAACCAGATACACTATAGCTATAATCACCTTTTATTTTATAGAGCACGGTACCACCTTAAAGATGGTTTCAACTCTCTCTATCCATTTCTTTGCTCCTCATTCCTTCATAGTTCCATTAAAGGTTGGAGGATTAAACTAGGAGAAAGTCCTTCATGCTTAATCAATAGCCATCCCTGGAGCATCTCCATCTGCTCTAGTCCCAGACGATCTAGGTCTACTACCAACATCATGAGATGGTTCTAATCTGCTCTTATTAGCTTCCTCTGGTCTCTTTTGTTTCCCCTCACGACCTCTATTATGGAGTAGAGTGTTGTGGTCTTAAACAATTCTCTAAATATTCCTCATCATATCCCATAATTCTTTTAAACTTGTATCATTACCTTGGGGCCCTTGTTGCTGTTCTACTTGTATCTCTAGTTGTACCTTTAGTATAGGTCCATTATTCTCTAGTAAATTGCCAGGTAGATTGTCGGCATTTTGGGTGCTTCTTCTAACCATTTTTCTCCCCTCCTAAGGAAGAAACCAAGTAGAGAAGGGGAATTAGTGGGAAAAATAAAGGAAATGAGATAAAGGGAAAGAGTTTTGTACATAAAGTTGCCAACTAATGAAAATGAATGCAAAAGATATATCACTATAACTAGATCTCAAAACCTAAAAAACTGATACCAAAATTAATGTCTACCTTGACATTATCAAAATTCACCATACAATCACAACAAACAATTATAATCAGGAGCAAGGATTGCTCCTAAGCTCACATTATATATATAAGGGTTAAAACTGCTAATCTTTTAAAAATAATTTAGAATACTTGGGATCCCACAAAAACCCTTCAAATTTATAGTCTGAGTTCAAACTTCATGATTTATAAAAGGTATTGGAAGCATGAAAGAATTTTAGGAAGCAAAACACTTCAAAATAGGGACAAAAATGTCATTTTTGAGTATTTTAGCCCATGCGCCGCAACATGTGGCACAGCAAGGCAAGTTTACTCATTGTACCGTGCATTACGGCTTGCACGAAATGCACCATAGCGCACATGTCAATGATAGCAATGTTATCATGACAGCTTTTCTAGACAAACTTTGAATGCGCGCCATTTTAGCATCCAATGTTTGATTGGAGTAATTGAAGCGCCAACATGAAGCTTATTTAATAAGCTAACTAATGGTATAAGTTTTATTACGATCTGACACCATAGGAGAATTTTAGATACTCAGATGTAAAAGTCTGTTTTGAAAATGATTTTTAAGCATCCAAGTACCCAAAACTCAAAACTTATACCATTAACCCATTTTAAGGCTTGAACCAAGTCCAATGGAACAAAATATACTTGTTTGAGGATTCAAGCACACAAAAATATACCAAACACAAAATTTGGCCACTTAATGCCCATTTGACCTAATATGGCCAAAATACAAAATTAATACTATATACACTATTTGGTCTCTATTGCCACATAATACACTACCTATACATTGTCATCACATAGATAAAACACTCCTTGCACTTGTATTAGTATTTTAGCCCATTACCATAAAATTGCCACATATTCACATCATATACAATATTGGGCTAAAATACAAAATAACATAGTATGAAACAAGTGCAACCAATCAAAATGATATGCATTCCTAGTTGGCAACATATAAGATAATCCATATAAGTTTATGTTCACGACTTAAAATAAAATTGGGCTTTACAATGAGAATGTAGCAAGTATGCTAGCCCTTGTTTCGTTCCTTCCCTTGCTCAGTCTCAGTGGTAGAACCTGTAAAATGATAACCATAGGGTGAGATAAAAATCTCAGCAACTAAGATAATCTACATTATTGATTAACATGTAAAGTTATAAACAAGCCTTAAATCAAGTAAACTAAACACACCATATAAAATCACCATAAGTTACATATATGATCCCTAACCATCTAGTCCTCCAATACTCCCGACTGAACCGGTAGGCTATTTCACAGAACCATACCACATATGTAGTCCCCAAGCTCACCATTCATGGTTGGACTACCCACCCTAGGTATCCTAAACCACTTCTGAACTACTGGTTCCCCTTATTACAAATAATTGGGGTGTTGTTACTCGAACATCATATCCTACGGATGCTACGAAGAATATTCTCTAACTTCGCACCCTTTTGGGTACTAAGGAGAGTAAGCCTCTAATATCACACCCATTTTTGGGTAGTAAGGAGAGTAAGTACTGCACTTGGCGTCCCGAGGTGCCAGCAGTGCCATATGGACTTAATCTTTACTAACTCCACTAAGGTGGCCTCCCACCCTCTAATATGCTACATTTCACTACATATCTCAATTTGACTATGTATAAAATACTTTCTAAACTAATATAATAAATATTACTACTTACTTCAAAAACTTAACATTTTACAAATCAACACTCCACTCATTTTCTAAAATAGTTAACTTTTACGAAATTCATACATATATACATAACAAATCATGCAAGAATAACTTGATAATAACTTATACAATGTAATAAATAATGCAAGTTATCTAGTTACCTCAACCCTTTTGTAACTAAATCTCTTCTTGTGTCAAGGCAAATCTTCCCATACCACAATCTACATCAAAAGTACTATATATTAATTTTTAATTAACACAAGCACTTTTAGCTACCAATAACCTCCCAATTCTCCCACTTCTCATCATATTCTGAACAAAGAGGCTTGTTAAGATTACAATTTATTCACACAATCCCTTTAAGCCTCCTTCTAACTCTATCACAATATAACACTTAATATTTCAACTTATCACACTTCAAAACCCCATGATCAAGTTAGGGTTTGATCCAATTTTCACCAAACAACAAAGTGGCTTCATATTATCACATATCTGAGATTAATAAACCTAAATCAAACCTTTAGAGTCATTAGAAACCTTTAAAACATGGACTCATAGCTTAATCCATTCAGAGTAAATTCTCTCACTTTTAAATCCTATGAAAAATGAGATGAAAAGGTAGAGGAGAAATGTAGGAAACTTACTCAAGAGTTTGAAGGCTCAATTTATCTTCAAAATCCTCCCAAAATGATTCCTTAACAGTGCCCAAATCTTGCCCCTTTGTGTTCTAGTTTTCCACCACAAAAACTATCATTTTTTGATGATTTTCAAAAATTTAAGTTGCCCACATTCCCCTTTTATAAGGGCATAATTGATTTCTTAGTGACATCATCTTTGCTTTGTTGCTTATCAACCTTCTTTATTTTAGCTTCTTTCTCTATAAATTTGTCCTCAAGTAGAGTCAAGGAAGCCATGGCCATATAGGCTTAAAGCATGCATAATCAACTTTGATAATTGGGCAA
The DNA here is from genome assembly GCF_029017545.1 of Prosopis cineraria. NCBI lineage: Eukaryota > Viridiplantae > Streptophyta > Magnoliopsida > Fabales > Fabaceae > Prosopis > Prosopis cineraria. The sequence goes on along the minus strand of NW_026555339.1, from coordinate 35,108,512 downwards.
GGAAAATCACATCAAGTTCTAGTAGAGATAGATCATTATATTCTGCTATAACTATTTCCCTACATCAAAACAAGTAGAAATACCTTTTTCAAGGCCAAGTAAGTCAAGAATAACATATACATCAATATCAATAAAAAGAAAAAAACATCAAATTCCTCACATGAAGCATAAGTGTAACCAAGCATGCAAGAACAAGGTATATTAAGAAAAATTAGAGGATATGAATCATATGAAGCAAGAAATAAGGAATGTGAATTAAGAGTATCATCAAGTACCAACTCAATAGCACTTACCACAAGAAGTGAGTAATCTTTAAATGGATGTTTCATTGTTTCATAGATATTGAAAGTGACATGATCCTTACCATAACAAAAAGTCAACTTACCTTTTGTTAACTCAACCATATAAATGGCCACCCAAGAATCAAGATTTCCTCCCCCTACTTTTCTTAGACATATCAAGCACATAAAAGTCTTCTAGAAAAGGCATATCTTTGACACTAACTAATAAATATTCCACCAAACCTTGTGGATACCTCAATGTTCTATCCATAAATTAGTAAATCATAATAGTAGCATGCATGCAATCAAGACCAAGTGCATGGTATATAAAAAGTGGCATGCCATTTATAGATACACCTAAGTCTATCAATGCATGTGAAAAGTATGTTGCCAATTTTACATGGAATAGTAAAGAGGATCTTCACATTTAATGGGCAATTGAGGATTCATTAAAGAACTTATAAAAGAAGAGAGTTGCACTCAAGAATTAGGTGTGAACTTCCTCTTATGGTGCAACATTCCTTAAGAAACTTAGCATACTTAGGAACCCTCTTAACTAAGTCGAAGAAATGTATGTTAACATAAATTTTTATTAAAAAGCTCATATACCTCTTTGTCTTGGCTAGAGTCCTTGTTTTTAGGAAGTATTCTCATCACTTGAGGAAATAACAATCTCCTCAAAACTTCTTAGCTTGGCATATCATCTTCCTTCTTAGCATTCTCCTCCTCCTTCTTGGTATTTTCCTTCTTTGAATCACCTTCCTTAATCAAAATTTTCCTTTTTTCTGAATTAACTTCACTCTCCTTTAGAGGTGGAACTTCACATATAATCTCTTCAATAATGTCTTTCTCCTTATTCTTATAGATAGAAAAACCATTAGTAGGTAAGGAAGAGTTAGAAACTTTAACATGATGAGCCACTTCTTAAGCAAGCTCTTATCCTCCCACTCCTTGGGTGTTTGATTTGATGATTCTATCATTTCCTTGCTACTTCTCAAAGTCATAGTAATTATGTTGGCTTGAGGGTTAGCCACAGTATTACTAGGAAGAGTTAGGGCTTTTGCTTAGGCTGCATTAATATGGTTAGCTAGGGCATTCATTTGTGAAGAAAGTGCATTAAATTTAGCATTGAGAAAAGTAATAGTACCATCTATATTGCTTATCCTATTCCTATACTCCACAAACACACCCTTGTAGAGCTTGTTCATTTCAAACATCTGCTGGCTCAACATATTAAACTCATTAAAAGAAGTGGAAACATTTAATTTAATAGGAATAACTTGTTTGCAAGGAAATTAAAAAGATTAGGAACAAGTGTACTACCTCAATTATCAAAACTAGTGCTTAATCCTCGTTGAGTATAGCTTCAGCCTTGAGCTCCTTGATACCTTTCCTATTCTTACAATGCCCTATTCTTGTTAGCATATGAAAAGTTAAGGTGGTCCCTCCATAAAGGACTAGAAGTATTGGAGAACATCCCTTCTCCTTACCTTTAGCTGAATGCTTGTTGTTTTCATACATATTGTAACATCCTAAGTTTCTCAATTGGTAATTATCAATGTTTCCAAAGGTAAATTGATCAACTTAGATAAATTATTAATTAATGAGGTTTATGGGAGATTAATATAGTGTTTGGATCCTTGAACAGCCTTAGAAAAGGGCTAGGTTGATGTTTGAGAGGGCCATAGCACAGATGAGAGTTTAAAACTTTATGAGATTTTCTGTGCCATGCCCCGCAGCTGGCTTGTCAATGTGCCACGGTGCACGTGTAAAATCAGCACTTATTAGTTCACAAAAATAGACCGAAAACAAAAGAGAGAAAGAAGGAAAAATGAGAGAACAATAGAGAGGAGCTCTTAGTCTACTAGAGCACAATCCCTAGGCTACTTTGAAAGCATTTAGAGCTTAAATCACTATTAGGTAAGTTTCATATTCCCTCTTCTCCCTCTTTTATGCAAAAATTTAGAGTTATGGGGTAATGAGGGCTTTGATTTTAGTTTCTTTAGGTTTAAACCAAACCCATTAGTTTATTTAAGGTCTTGGAGAGTTAAATCAAGCCTTTAATCATAAGTTTATGAGTTTTACGGTGATTGAGAATTTTTGGTAAGGGTTTGGATGAACCCTAGGTATAATTTGAGAATTTTGGAACAAAGTGGGATATTAATTAGCAGTTTTAGTGTGTTGGGATGTTTAATAGGATGGTTAGAGTGTTTAGAAATAGTTGATGTTGCTAGAAAAGGAATTTGGGTATTTTAGACACTTAGAACCTAGTGAATTCGGAGTTATCCGGAGTGATAATTGATTATTGTTACTTGATTGTATAGATTGAGTGTTGCTCACGCTATATCGTGCGTATAGAATGTGTCGAGCTAATGTTGAGTCACAGTAACCCTTTGTATGGCAAAGGGTTGAGGTAACGAAATCATTTACACTATTCGATTATATTACTTAACTGTTTAAGTATATATATTTAATCTATTACTTGAGATTTGATAAACTTGCATATTGTGAAATGTGTTTTTGTGCATGAAAAATATATTTGCAAATGATGAGTATAATGAAAATTATATATGAATGGGTCAAGAAATTTAAAATGTATATGTGATATATATGTTGAGAGTGAGCATGGTCATGCTAGGGGTGGGAGTTTACCCATAGGAAGGAGTAGTGGAAGTTCATATGGCGTGTATCTCCTTAGTGTCTAGTAAGGCACATTGTTAGAGATTTTTCTCCTTAGTATCTATATGGGATACGACATTGGAGAGTAATGCTCCTTAACATTTATGATGTAGTGTTGGAGTAACGACACCCCAATTTATGTATGATAGGGGGAAACTGTAGTTCAAAAGTGGGATAGAATGCCTTTGGTCGATTGATTCTACTACTGAAGGTGAGATTGGATCATTATGAATGTGCACTTAATCTAAGAGCCTATGATTTCAGTTAGGATGATATGGAGGCTAGGATGGTAGAACGATCATGCTAGTGGTAAAAGGTTTGTACTAATGAAAAGAGTATGTGGTGATATGTTAAAAGTATATTTTGGAGTTTTATAGATTTACCCTCTTATGATTATGCATGTTAATTAATAGTAGTGAATTATTCTATTACTGAGATGTTTATCACACCCCGTGGTTATATTTTACAGGTGAGGGCTCTAGTAGGGACAAGGAGAAGGAAGGGGTATTTGAAGAGTGAAGAGCATAGTTGTATAGCTCTTTCCTTTCCTCTTTTTGGGTATTGTAATGAATATTATTAATATATAATGCCAACTTAGGAACATGACATTGTTGTGATTATCTTTTGATATGAATATGTGATAAAGATGTGTATCTTGGTCCAATATTGATGTTGTGGATTAAGTGTGTGCGCTTGGCCAAGTTACACTTACATGTGATATATTAAAAGAGATGGATGTACCAAAATGACTAAGCTGATATGTGTATTAGATTTTATCCACCCTTTTATGTTATTATGAATTAGGGTTTTAATGGTTATTTTGAGTGTGAATGCTTAATTGTGTGTTATGATTGAATTATCATGTTGTGTATGGTCCATTTGAGGTGGTCAAAGTGTCTCTGGGGCTAATGGCAATTAGCACTGTGAGTTAGACACCTTTGTGTATATTTTGATGTGAAAATAAACCATTTTGAGTTTGAGTATTTGTCTTTTAAATAGATGATTGTTTGAGTGTGAAATTGGTGCCATTAGCTAGAGGGCTCAAAGAACTTCGTGTCAATACTTGAATTACCCAAATCGAACATTAGATGGCAAAACGACACGCTCTGAAAGTTCAGGGGGTTGTCATGACAGTAGGTATGCGCTGCGGCGTAAATGGCCTTTAAGGGACTCGTTCCTCTGTACCATATGCTGCAGTGGGTACGGTTTATGCTGCAATAGATAAGCTAGAATTTTTGAAAAGTGACTTGTTTTAGCCTAATTTGATGTGGTTTAATTTCCATACTTCTGTATTTGCTCTAAATTGATTTTTAACCATGGTTTAAGCTCAAACAATATTTTAAAAAGGGTTTTCTTAGGATCCCAATGTTTTAATTATCTTTAAACCCTTGGGTTATAATAACTTCTTTATAAAATTTTATTTAATCCTAGTTATCACAACAATGTGTATGAGTGTTGTCCTCGTAATGTCGAGGCGGATATTACAATTGGTATCAGTTTCAAGTGTTTCGAGACTAGTATGTGTGATTGTTGTGTTGGATTGTATTGTTGTTGCATTCATATCTAAAAGTTGGCATATATATTCGTTACACTTACCTTTCCTTTGCATAATTATCTCATTTAATGCTCACTCTTTATGTGATTACTTCCATCCTTAAGAGGGGAGAGAGGATGGCAAGAAGAAAAACTGCAAGAACGGCTATGAGTGGTAACCCATCTAATACAAATATGGTACTAGAGATTAATGAGCTACTACCAGAGAGTCACATTCTAGTTAGTCAGAACTTAGAACAATCGAGGAATGAGCTGCAGGGTAATGAGGCCTTGCTATTGGAGATGAGGAATTTGATGCAAGAAATACATAATTCGATGCGGGAACAAGGTATACCAAACAATGATAGGGCAAGAGGAGATAGTAGAACAATTGAGAATAAAGAAGAGATATATGAGGAAGAAGATAAAGCTTATGAAGAGAGCACACCCAAGCAATCTAGAGATAAGGGTGGCAGTGGTTCACAAAATTCCATGAATCGAGCATGGAAGAGTTTCTCACAGCTTAATCCACCTACCTTTGATGGAACAATAAAGGAGGATAAAGTTGAAGAGTGGATCGAAAGAATTGAGATAATATTTAAAGTAGTGCCGTGCTTAGAGGAGCAAAAGGTGACTTTGGCCTCCGTGTTGCTTGTAAAAGAGGCTAAACATTAGTAAAAGTCAGTGAGATTGACGGGTGAAATTAAGTGGACACCGGATGAATTTAAAGTGAGATTTTTCAACTTCTACTTTTAATAGCCTTTAGAGCAAAGAAAGAGGCTAAATTTCACAAATTTAAGGAAGGGAATCTTGATGAAGAAGCTTTTTTCACTAAATTCAATCAATTGTCAAAGTACTCTACCTATCTCATAAGAAATGATGACTCAAAATTGGAGGTAGAGAGGCACTACTGGAGAAGATGAGGCCTAAGTATCAACAGTAGTTGGCCTTGTTTGAGATCACATCTTATGATGAGATGTTCAATAAGCTAAGAATAGCTGTGAGAAGGGGCAAAGAGGTAGAGACTGCGAAGAGAAGGGATATTCAGGGTAGATTCTTACAGTCACTTAGCCCTATTGGTAGAGTTAGCAAGAGATTCGATTTTAGCTCCGGTAGTTCTAAGAGCTTTGGGAAGAAGAAAACTTTTCAAAGGGGATCATAATCTCGAGGTTCTTTCTAAAGGAGTAGTAGGCTAAAGAATAGTGCCAGTGGTGTACAGCCATCTCAGCAGGCTTTTACAGTGCCTGTACTGACTCTCAGCACGGCCAAAACTCCTCAATGTGGAAGATACCATGTGGGGAAGTATTGGGCTTGCTTCAAGTATAGCAAGATAAGGCATATTGCTAGATATTGTGATGAGGGCAGAGTGGGTATCGCAAAGCAAAGATTGACTGTTCTTGGGAGGGTATTCACATTGTCCCAAGAGGAGGTAGGTGCATCTCTAAATTTGATTAGAGGTAAAATCTCTTTGCACAACTATGATATAGATGCTTTGTTTGATTCGAGTGCTTCCCATTCTTGCATTTCTAATAATTGTGTGTTGAGGTTGAAATTGTCTATGCGTACCTTGCCATATGTGATTAATATGTCTACGTCAATGGGAATTTCTGTAAGAACCAATCACGCTCATCTAGGTGTTGATTTGAGATTTGAGAATAGATCAACTACCATTGATTTGGTCTGTCTACCCATGATTGAGATTGATGTAGTTGTTGTTATGGACTAGTTGTCAATAAATAATGCGATATTAGATTATGCAAGAAAGATAATATCCTTGCCAGTGTACACTGCACATACAGTAAAACTGAGTCAATCAAGACTCTTGTCTGTGATGCAAGCAGAAGAGTGCATTTAATAAGGTTGTCAGGAATATATAGTGTTCTTTTCCATTCATGTTGCTTATGATGGAGGAGGAATTGAGAGAATTGGAGTGGTGAATGAGTTTCCTAAAGTATTCTCATAAGAAGTGTCTGGATTGCTACCTGAGCGAGAGGTGGAATTTTTTATTGACTTTGTGCCTGGAATAGAATCCATATCAAAAGCTTCGTATCGAATATCTCCATCTGTATTGGCAAAGCTAAGGAAACAACTAGAGGAATTGCTAGAAAAAGGGTTTGTAAGACTGAGTGTATCTCCGTGGAGGTCACCAGTATTATTTGTGAAGAAAAAGGATAGCAGTACAAGACTTTGCATTGATTACAAACAGTTGAATAAGGTGACAATAAAGAACAAATATCCTTTGCCCAAAATTAATGACTTACCAAATCAGTTGGTTAGGACTGCAGTGTTCTCTAAGATTGACTTGCGATCAAGCTACCATCAGTTGCAAGTTAGGGTTGAAGATGTACCAAAGACTACCTTTCGCACTAGATATGGTCACTATGAGCTTCTAGTGATGGCATTTGGATTGATGAATGCCCTGGCCGTGTTTATGGGCTACATGAATAGATTCTTTTGTCCTTATCTAGATAAGTTCATCGTGGTATTTATTAATGATATTCTAATTTACTCAAGAGATGAGGAAGAGCATGTAAAGTATCTTCGTACTATCCTACAACTTTTAAAGGATAATAAGTTATATGCCAAACTCAATAAATATGAGTCTTGGCTGAGGGAAGTAAGATTCCTTAGTCATGTGGTGTCGGCAGAAGGAATTGTCATGGATCCACACAAGGTGGATGTTGTGTTGAAATGGAAACCGCCTACCTCTATGACAAAAATTAGAAGCTTTTTAGGATTAGTAGGCTACTATTAGCGATTCATTTAGGGACTTTCACAAATTGCATCTCCATTGACTAAGTTGACTTGAAAGGATCAACCGTATATGTGGACTAACAAATGTGAATTGGTATTTTAAGAGTTGAAGAGGAAACTAATGTCTACTCTAGTACTGGTTATTCCTAATCCTTGATTACCGTATATGGTTTATACAAATGCATCATTAAAAGGTTTAGGGTGCATTTTAATGCAAGATGAGTGAGTTGTTGCTTATGCCTCAAGACAATTATGACCGCATAAGGAGAATTACCCAACTTATGATTTGGAGTTAGCAACAGTGGTTTTTGCCTTGAAAATTTGGTGATACTATCTCTATGGGTCTATGTTTGAAGTATTTAGTGATCGTAAAAGTTTGAAGTACTTAATCGATCAGAAAGAACTGAACATGAGGCAACACAGATGGATGGAATTCCTTAAGGACTATAACTTTGAGATTAAGTACCATCTAGATAAAGCCAATGTAATGGCAAACGTGCTAAGTAGGAAAATGGTACATATCACTCATATGATGATTCAAGAGCATCAATTACTTGAGACTTTCTTAAATGCTCAGAGGAAAGCACCTCAGATGACATTGTACAATATGCATTCTATGGTCATAACTAATGAATTTTGGAAAGAGTTGCAAACTGCTTAATTTAAAGACGAGTATTTACTCGGGATCCGTGAGGATATTGGAGAGAGAAGACCCACAGAATTTAGGTTTAATGATGATGGATATGTGACTTATCAAGATTAGATTTGTGTACCAAGTGATGAGGAGATAAGGAAGACGATCCTAGAAGAAGCATACCATAGTAAGTATACTATTCACCCTAGTGTCACTAAGATGTACCAGGATATGAAGTAAATGTGGTGATGGCTAAGAATGAAGAAAGATATACCAGAGTTTGTGGCTAGGTGTCGAATGTGCCAAAAGGTTAAGATTGAGCATCAAAGGCCTGGTGGAGTATTGCAACCATTAAAGATCTTAGAGTAGAAGTGGGATAGCATATTAATGGATTTCATCATTAGATTGCCTAGAACTTAAGCGGGCTATGATGCAATATGAGTGACTATGGATCGATTGACGAAGTCAACGCATTTCTTGGCAGTGAAGACTACCTATTCACTTGAGAAGTATACTGAGGGCTATGTTAATAAGATAGTGAGACTTCATGGGGTACTGAAAGACATTGTCTCTGACCGTGATCTGAGGTTCAGATCAAACTTTTGGAGAGCATTACAGAGAGCAATAGGCATTAAGTTGAGATTTAGCACAACCTATCATTCACAAACGGATGGCCAGACTAAGAGAACTATCCAAATGCTCGAGGATATGTTACGAGCTTATGCCTTAGAGTTAAGGGTCAATTAGGATACACATCTACTATTGGCGGAATTGCTTACAACAGTTTTCATTCTAGCATTGGAATGACTTTGTATGAAGCATTATATGGAAGAAGCTATCAATTGCCTTTGTGTTGGATGGAATTGAGTAAGAGAAGTTTGTTAGGTCCAGATTTGGTAGACTAAACCACCCAGAACATCTAGTTAATTAAGTAAAAGTTGTTGACAACCCAGAGTTGATAAAAGAGCTACGTGGATCGACGTAGAAGACTGTTGGAATTTCTAGTTGGTGATCATGTGTTTTTAAGAGTCGCACCAATGACTGGCATTAGGAGATCGATAAAGGCTAAGAAATTGACTTCTAGGTTTATTGGTCCTTTTGAGATTTTGGAGAAGTTGGGACCTGCTACTTATTGGATTGCCTTACCGTTGAGTTTATTAGGTGTTCATGATGTATTTCATGTGAGTCAGCTTAAGAAATATTAACCAGATCCTTCTCATGTTATTAAGCTGGAAGAGGTGGAATATCAGGAAAATTTGACCTATTGAGCTGAACTAGAGCGAATTGTGGATGTCAAAGATCGGCAATTGAGGAACAACACTATTCGATTGGTTAAGGTCTTTGAAAGGGTATGACTTCTGGTGATGTGACTTGAGAGACCGAGAACAAAATAAGGTAGTATATCCCCAATTATTTCCACAAGTATGTGTTTGTGCAAGATTTTGAATTTTGAAGGAAAAATTCTTAAAAGGAAGGGAGAATTGTAACATCCTAAGTTTTTCAATTTGTAATTATCAGTGTTCCAAGGGTAAATTGGTCAATTTAGATAAATTATTAATTAATAAGGTTTATGGAAGACTAATATAGTTTTTGGATCCTTGGACAGCCTTACAAAAGGGCTAGGTTGATATTTGAGCAGGCCATGGTATAGAAGGGAGTTTAAAATTTTGTGAGATTTTCTATGCCATATGCCGCGGCGCGCGTGTCAATGTGTTGTGATGCATGTGTCAAAATTAGCACTTATCATTTTGTGAAAACAGACCGAAAATAGAAAAGAGAAAGAAGGAAAAATGAGAGAGCAACGGAGAGGAGCTCCTATTTTGCTTGGGCACAATCCCTAAGTTACTCTAGAAGCATTTGGAGCTTAAATTATCATTAGGTAAGTTTCACATTCCCTCTTCTCCCTCTTTTATGCAAAAATCTAGATTGGTGGGGAAATGGGGGATTTAATTTCGGTTCCTTTAGGTTTAAACCAAACCTATTAGTTTATTTAAGGTCTTGGGGAGTTAAATCAAGCTTCAACCTTAAGTTTATAAGTTTTGTAGTGATTGAGAATTTTTGGTAAAGGTTTGGATGAACCCTAGGTATAATTTGAGGATTTTGGAACAATATAGGATATTAGTTAGTAATTTAAGTGTGTTGGGATGTTTAATAGGATGGTTAGAGTATTTAAGAATAGTTGATATTGCTAGAAAAGGAATTTAGGTATTTTAGACACTTAGAGCTTAGTGAATTCGAAGTTATCCAAAGTAATAAATGATGATTGTCACTCAATTGTATAGATTGAGCGTTGCTCAACCTATATCATGCATATAGAATGTGTGGAGCTAATGTTGAGTCACAGTAACCTTTTGTGTGACAAAGGGTTAAGGTAACGGAATAATTTACACTATTCGATTATATTGGTTAACTGTCTGTGAGTATATATGTTTAGTCTATTACTTGAGATTTGATAACCTTATATATTGCAAAATATGATTTTGTGCATGAAAAATCTATTTGTAAATGATGAGTATGATGAAAGTTATATATGAATGGGTCAAGAAATTTGAAATGTATATGTGATATATATGTTGAGTGTGGGTATGATCATGTTAGGGGTGAGAGTTCACCCATAGAAAAGAGTAGTAGAAGTCCATATGGCATGTATCTCCTTAGTGTTTAGTAAGGCACTATTAGATAGGGATGCATAGTGGAAGATTAAAATTTCAAAATCCCTATCTTGATATAGACCGAGCGAACTCATTTAAATTAAGATGGATAGAAGAGTTACCTTTTAATTTTTTGAACTTGGCGCATGTTCTCTTTAATAGTTTGAATCTTAGGAGATGACAACGTGTATCTGCTCCCTCTACCGGTATCCACACGAATAGCTTTCTAATTTGAACAGTGTGGTAGCGCTCCCAGCATCTGTTCTTCTTTGAACGTTAGTTTTCCTTTCTATAGGGTGTTTTGTGGCTCTTAAAGTATTTTTACCATCAAAACTTTTCTAATTCTTTCTTCCTTCATCAAAGACTTCCCTATCTATATATAGTATATAGATAAGGATTTTTGTCTTCTACTTAAAAAGCCCACTAAAATATAATTGAATTTATCTCATAAATTTAATCCATGATATCATATCTAATTTAAATTTATCTTATAAATTCAAATTATAAAACTGACATGATATTTTTTTAAATCATGTTAGTTATTAAATTTAATCTATCATATATCATTAAATTTAAAACTAACATAACATAATATAACATAACATAAGATAATATAATATAATATAACATATACATATTATATTATATATATGTATAAAATTATATTTTGAATTTTATATTTCATATAAATATATATATAAATATTTATCAAATAAATATTCATATATATATATATATATATAATTCATTCTATATTACATTCATTGAATCTATACATATTCCAAATTCAATGAACTTAGATATTATAGCTCGAGTTGGGCTGTTCTTGTGTGTGACCCTATAAGCCCATATGAAATTGGCAGTAGGCTAATTATGTTATTAGCCTACAAGTCACAAGTGACCTCTAGCAAGACATTACAATTGCCTAATTCACATGGGGATCAATGATCCGATGTAACCTATCATACAACCAACCATATCACATTCCTTTTGTCACGTAATATTTCGGTCAACTATGAGACATGAAATTGTCATTCTCTTTTACTTGACCATTACTTTCTCAATTTTAGAGTAGACTGACAGTAACAATGAAAAAACCCTTTCCATTGTAGTATGTCTATACATTTTCTCAGTCTTACTCATCAAGGGGCCCGGTAACATCTCTCACTTAATGAAAGAGACAAATTCTATCTTGACCACTCATATTCCTCTGCATGAATATTCTTAGTATCTAGTAAGACATGGTTTTAGAGATTTTCTCCTTAGTATCCATGCGGGATACGATGTTGGAGAGTAACGCTCCTTAGCATTTATGATGTGGTGTTAGAGTAACGACACCTTGATTCGTGTGCGATAGGGGAAAACTATAGTCCAAAAGTAGGATAGGACACCTTTGGCTGGGTGATCTTACCATTAAAGGTGAGCTTAGTTCATTGTGAATGTGTGTTTAGTCCAAGAGCCTATGGTTTCGATTGGGGTGATATAGAGGCTCGGATGGTAGAATGATCATGCTAGTGGTAAAATATTTGTACTGATGAAAAGAGTATGTATTCATATGCTAAAAGCATATTTTGGAGTTTTATAGATTTACTCTCTTATAGTTGTGCATGTTAATTAATAGTAGTGAATTATTCTATTACTGAGATGTTTATCACATCCTATGGTTATATTTTACAGGTAAGGGCTCTATTAAGGATAAGGGGAAGGAAGGGGTATTTAAAGAGTGAAGAGCATAGTTGTATAGCTCTTCTCTTTCCTCCTTTTAGGTATTGTAATAAATATTGTCAATATATAATACCAACTTAGGAACATGACATTGTTGTGATTATCCTTTGATATGAATATGTGATAAGGGTGTGTATCTTAATCCAAGGTTGATGTTGTGGATTAAGAGTGTGTGCTTGGCTAAGTTACACTTGCATGTGATATATTAAAAGAGATAGATGTACTAAAATGACCAAGTTGATATGTGTGTTAGATTTTATCCAACCTTTTATGTTGTGAATTGGGGTTTTAATGGTCATTTTGAGTGTGAATGCTTAATTGAGTGTTATGATTGAATTATCATGTTGTGTGCATTTAAGGTGGTCAAAGTGTCTCTAAGGCTAATGACAATTGGCATTGTGAGTTGGACACCTTTGTGTGTGTTTTGATGTGAAAACAAACTATTTAGAGTTTAGGTATCTATCTTTTAAATGGATGATTGTTTGAGCGTGAAATTGTACCATTAGCTAGAGGTCTCAAAGAACTTCGTGTGAATACTTGAATTACCTAAATTGGACGTTAGATGGCAAAACGACATGCTCCAAAAGTTTAGAGGGTTGTTATGATAGTAGGTGCGTGCTGCGGCACAAATGAGTCTCTCTGTGCCATCCATCATGGCAAGCGTGGCTTGGGCCATGGCGGACGGGCCAGAATTTTTGAAAAGTGGCTTGTTTTCCTAATTTGATGTGGTTTTATTTCTATGCTTTTATATTTATTTTAAATTGATTTTCAACCGTGGTTTAAGCTCAAACAATATTTTAAAATGGGTTTTCTTGAGATTTCAATGTTTTAAACTAATTATCTTTAAACCTTTAGATTATGATAACTTCTTTATGGGATTTTATTTAATCCTAGTTATCATAATAGTGTGTATGAACATTATCCTAATAATGTCAGGGCGGATATTAAACATGTGATAAGACATATTATTTACAGACATTTATTAGGTAATTAGGGCCATTTTACACACATTAAGTACCTCCATATACATACATATTCTTAGTGTAATTTTGCCTAAGTGTTCACGTACATGCATAAGGGGTAATTTGGTCATAAAATGCACTTTTTCACCAAATTAGGGTTAAGCTAGAGATTTATGTTTTTTAATAGGCTAAGATGATTGGTCTAATTAGTTTTCATTGATTCATCCTAGGTTGAGAGTTATTAGGAAAAGACAACATTTTAATGTTGTCTATCTAGGTTTTCTTTTTCAGTCTTTGATTTTAGTTCAAGTGTGTGCTTGTCTACACTTGTATCTTGTGAGCTTTCATATTCATTTTCCCTTAGTTATTTTAATACTTTAGATGAATTAAATATTTCCTATCTTAATCTAATTAAATAAATATCACATTATGATTACTTGATTATTTGATTTAATTGTGACTTAGGTGAATTAGTCTGACAAATGAAAATATAACTCAAGAAAATTGAAAAGAGCTTCAAAAGGGAAAATTTGGTATGACATAATCATATTTGGAGAGGTCCAAATTAGGCTTGGAATGGTGCATTGTATTAGATCAAGTCTACATTGTAATCATCACTAATTTTCCCTCCAATTTACTTAGTAGTTTTGCCACTGGTGCAATTAGTTAAAGACTGCAACCAATTTAAAAGTTTCCATCACTTTTCTCTCACTTTTCATTTAGTCAATTTCGTGCTCTGCACTTCCAATTTAGATCTCACTAATTTTCCTATCTTTAAATATTTTCTCTCACTTTCTTACTTGTTCTTCAATTTTTCCATCTAATCAATCACCTAGATCTCTCTCATTTCTCATCCAAATCACACGAAACCACTTTCATGCCTCTCCTCTTCTCAATCTTGTCCAAACCCTTTAAAGAAATCAAGGATTGAAGGCTCAAATCAAACATGGGAGAAGGCAAAATTTTCATCTAAATGTGGAAGACCTTGATAGCTTCAACTATGGTGATGGAAGGCTAGAGATCATGGAGGATTCCAAGGAAGGAGATGGAAGAGAAGGAGGAGTTCATTTAAATTTCGGGTTAGATTAGTAAGGTTCCCCTTACTAATCCTCCCTCTCCCATAAAACAATTTGATTACTAAGTTTTCACAATTTATACAATTGGGATTCCAAATTTTACAAAGTTTAAAACACTACCATACACAATAAATGTATTCAAATTAAAGTTTTAAAATGTTGTGGAAGCATGGGAACCAACAAAAATCAAAGTATTTGCATACAACTCAAAATTGAAAAACTATGTTGAAAAACGGCATATGGCTGTAGCTCAACGCTCTTACACTATAGTGTGCATGTCTTTGTGCTTGCATCATAGTGTATTACACAATTCTTTATAGCAAACTTTTGCTGTTAATGATAGTATAGGGAGTGAACTTTCAATGCATCCCAAAACTCCATCCAACATTCAATTGAAATGATTTCAGTGTCTACAGGGAACTTTCTCCTAATTTTAGGTAATGTCACAGGTTTCACACTCAAATACATTTTCTATAAAAAGTTGGACACTAAAATTTATTTTCACTCCCTCTTTCACAAAAACTCACTGCCAAAAGCCTATACCAACCCTTTAATCATACTATAGGACTAGTGTAACATACCACAACCATTCATATACACATATCGCATATTGTCACCACTCAACCCCAAATTTCACTAAAACACAAAGGGGGAGGAAAATTTGCACAACTCATCCATATTATTCCAAAACATTTCAAAAATACACTTTACACTACTTGTACAAATATTTTGGCCCTATATAAGATTTTCAACTAAAACTCACTAATCCAGGGTACAAAATACATAGGGTCTTCATAATAGTAGTATAAATAGATCAAAATAATGATTTATATCCTAGTTGGAAAATTACAAACACAAATACACATAGATTTAATAAGGAGGCATATAAAAAGGATTTTGACCAAAATCCTAAGCCTCAGCATGTTTTCCCTAATTTTAGTCCAATGAGCTAGGCCCTACGAATGTTGAAGAATGAGGGTTGAGTACAACTACTCAGTAACCAAAGTCCACCTAGTCTATACAATTGCGTATCAATTAAAAACATATGCAATTGGCAAATAACACTTATATAACACACGTGATAATTATAGCCACGACAACAACAATAAAAGCCATATGACCTGGCATAAAACACATATCATCATGTATATATCAATTAGGCACAATGTGGGGTCACAAAACTAACAACCATGTGTCGGATTTAAATGCATGATCAATGCCAGTCTGATACCCTCTTGTTACCTCCGACATGAAACCGGTGGCTATTAAGTAGCAACATCCATACCTTAAACTAACCTAGCCTTTCACTTGTGAGGAGCTACTAGTTAGGGTTAACTCACTCATTTGTATATTGTGGTTTCTCCTAATACTAATAACCATAATGTGTTATACCCTTAATCTAGCCTCCTCATGAATTAGTGAAGACTAGTTAGGTTCGAGTCCCTCATAAAACAAGTAGGACAATCCCAAATCAATTATGGGACAAAGGCTACCTCTTGATTTCAATAGTTAGTTGCAAGGTAAGCTTTCGATTCTAACGGTAAGCTACTAATACTATGTGGATTTACCAAACTACTCCTCTCCCTAGGCAAACTCCTACCAATGATCATGCTATACACAATTTACACATATTATGCATTCTAATCAACATTTCATATCATATGAATTCACATATCCACATACATACTCATCACCCTTCACATGTCAATTTCACAATGACATGCTATCAATCATAGTCATTAATCACAACTATGTAAACATGCATGAGGTTTTCCATTGTCTAAAACCATTTCTCCCAAATTCATAATATTTGCCAAAT
This sequence comes from Prosopis cineraria, assembly GCF_029017545.1. NCBI lineage: Eukaryota > Viridiplantae > Streptophyta > Magnoliopsida > Fabales > Fabaceae > Prosopis > Prosopis cineraria. Next base: position 35,092,398 of record NW_026555339.1, on the reverse strand, counting down.
TACATCAAATAGTTTTCACTATCCAATAAGTTTCAAATCATAATTTTCACAATTATCCAATTAACATATAACTATACAAATTCAATTTCCCTCGATTACCTTAAACTTTTGAGAGATTAAAAGTTTACCCCTTACAATACCAACTTCTAAAGCTTCTTTCCAAGCTCAAATGGTGCCAAATCAACAATCTACAATCCATTCAGAAGGATAACATTATTATCCCATCTTGGGCAATCACTAACATTAAACTCCATATGTCCCTTTTTGCATTAAAATTATAAACTCACACCTAATTGTACCTAATGGGTTTACTAGGTTCCATTAACCCACATTATCATTAATAAGTCATTAAACCATCATTAATGATCCATAACACTCCCAACAACTTCAATAAATGTAAATTTTAGATATTAATAGCTCCAAGAACCAACCACTCCTTAAAATAATTAATGTAGGGTTTCATTACTCTAAACAACTCCCATTGTATCCATTTTAACTAATGAGATTAGACCTATAACTCATATGGACTGAAATTCCTCTCCTAACTCAAACCCTAACCTTACTTCTCATAAATATGGTAGAGAAGGGACGAGAATTGCATAAACTACTTATCTTGGGTGTTGGAAAGCTTCTATATACCTTAATGGGCTCCAATGTCGTGCTCTAATAGAGCAATATATATGTTCTTCATTTCCTAACTCTCTTTTCTTCTAAATTTTCAAACAAACTCGAACTATTAAAGTAGATTTTTAGCCATACACCGTAGTATACATAGCTTTTTGCCACTGCTCGTGGCACAAAGAGGTCTAGTTCATGCTGATTGCCTCTGTGCATTATAATAAACATTCCTTGAACTGCGACATGTGGCACAAAAGATTTTTCTTTACTTTTTCTCCATTTTTGATACCAAGTGGCTCGACCACACTTCAGACCTATATTTAGGGCTAAAATCAAAGTCAAATATAGTTATTAGATTCCTTTAGCCACACACCTCATCAATTCATTAATTACTAATTGGGTTTAGATTACTAAGATGTTATAGTTCACACCATTTTCACTTGGCTAAGGATATTCTAACCCTAAATTCTCTTCATTTTGCTTCAAGTTGTAATGCTAGATTTAAGTTATAATATGATTTGTCTTGAATTAGCCTTACATAATCTTGTGGGTTTGTTCATTAATCTGACATGGGTTATTGCATAATCCATACTTCTATCATGCTTGGCCGTGGTTCTTGTTGGTTTGGCTAGCACCCAAGAAGGGGGTAAATTGGACAACACTAAAAAATTTCTTGAAAGCTAAGAGAGTAGAAGGACTTGAGCAAAGAGGAAAGAGATGGTACACACAAGATTTATACTAGTTTAGCCTAAAACTTAGCCTACATTTGGTCCTCAAGATCGTACTTGAGATTTCCTACTAAACTCATATGCTTCAATGGGTGTTTGTTACCGCAGTATAACTCTCAAGACTTGTCTTGACTCAACAAAATACCTTGTTACAACTAGCAAATTGTTACAAATTACTTGAAAAACTCCTTTTCAAGATTTTAGTTGAAGAATAGAACTTTGATAGAAAAGCTCTCTTGAAGAATAGATAGATTACAAATGAAAGCTTATCAGCTTCTGAGAGTTTTGTCACAAACTTTATCAAGAATGATAAATGAAAGCTAAATGTTTATGCATAATTTAAAAGCTTTTTAGAATGCTCAAATAATGAATAGTTCACTCAAAAGATTAGAAAAACTATTCTAGACTTGAATTGTATCACATATATAGTTTTTCAGTTGATAGACCATTAAAAAGTATTTTTAGCCATTATAGTCATTTCTTGCGTGCAACTAGACCTTTCAAGCATGAATTAGAGCTATCCAAGTTCCAGACATGCATATGTGACAATTCAAGCATGAACCTCAAGTGTCTCACGTGTGTTTTGGAGGGTAAGAATATACAACCTATTATGTGTGACAAAACTTGTAAAGTCTATACTCATTTCGGACTTTACCCTTAACAATCACACACATCAAAATACAAATCACAATATCATATTAGAATAATAGTCCTTAATTCATTTTTAAAATACGAGATTATGACTTTGTCAAACATAAGTTCAAATATAAGGGTTCATGAAAGCGCAGACACAATCATATGACTCAATTAAACACAACATCTTTACCCTTAGAAAAGGGCCATGCACCATGACTCATACCACTATCCTCCGTTGTTTGTGGTATAGAGCCATGACTCTATTCTTCTCTATGCCATATGTCGTGGTGTGGCACAACAATGCATCGCGGCACATATGATAGCAATAGTAGTTCAAAAGGTGAACTTCTATAATGTACTATTTCTACACCCGATGTCTGATTGGAGTGATTTAAGTGTCCATACAAAGCTTACAATATAATCTATCTAATGAGATAATTTTGGAGTAGATCCAACAGTCTGATATAAAATTAGACACCGAGGAGCAAAAAGCTAATTTTTTTTTTGAGAACTTGCACCCTAAGTGTTCAATTCCTATTCCTTTTCCCATTAGACCACTCTAAGCCTTGAACTAAGTCCAAAAAGACTATATACACATGATTGACACTACTAATCACATATAACACATTAATTACTCATTTTGACCTCTCAATGCCACATGACACAATTGTGGACTTATATGAGTAATACATAAATAATCGTATATACATATAGACTCATTCTACTTCAATCATCCGAATCTTACATATGAGGCTCTACCTCACCATAAGGTTATAAATCTCAAATATATTTGACTCTTCTAAATGGGATTCTACCTCATCATTTATGTCAAGTTCTCATACAATACACAATTTCACATACAATTCACACTCAATACAAGTGAAACAAGTTAAACAATATCATATATTTACTTGTATCACATCTAAGCCTACCCATATACCCATCACTAGGGTACCCTCAGCGAGATGCAACATTATATATATATATATACATAAACAAGTTTTCAAACATAATTTATATACACATTTATATTTTCATATTCACATACACTTATGCATCTTGGTTGGCAACTCAACTATAACAACATTTTATACATTCATTTACATAAATGGTAGTCATACCACTACCTATGGAGGCTACTCTTTCTTCACTTTCTTTCTCGATCTTCTTATACTCTCTTCACCTATGTACAAAGGTAACAGAGTGAGACAAACATTCCAGTAACTTGAATATAACCCTAATTGTTGGTTAGTAAGTAAAATCATAAATAATAGATAAAACAGATGTATTTCAATAAAAATAGTATAGTATGCATATATAAGAATTCATTCTAATCAATCTCATCATGCTTATAGTAATGCATTCCTAGTTCTACCTAACAAAGCAATCTCTATACTCAGACCAAGGCTTCCAGCCTCTTATAAAATATGGCCCACCATACAATTGTTCAGACTGGGTATCCTCTTCACATATGGGTGGTCTCCTAGGTTGGACATGGTAGAGTCAAGCTTTATGCTCAAGACCTTCAAGACTTCCTAGCCTTATACAGAGTAGCACCACGACCCCTTACCCTAGTCTAGGGTACACTTGTGGATCATTATCCTAGGTCTATCGTGGTGGATGATGGATAAAGAGGCACAGCAGAAGATTAAAATTTTAAAGTCCCTATCTTGATATGGACTGAACGAACTCGTTTAGGTCAAGATGGATAGACTAGTTACCTTTTAATTATTTAAAGTTGGCACACATTTGAATCTCAGGAGCTAACAACATAGATCTGGTCCCTCTACCGATATCGATACGAACAGCTTTCTAACTCGAACAGCATGCTAGCGTTCTCAACGTCCGTTCTTCTTTAAACGTTAATTTTCTTTTCTATAGGGTGTTTCATAGCTCTCGGAGTGTTTTTGCCGTTAGAAGTTTTCTAACTCTCTCATCCTCCATAAGGACGCCCCTATCTATATATAGTATATAGATAAGGGTTTTCATCTTCTACTTACAAGCTCACAAAAATTTAATTAAATTTATCTCATAAATTTAATTCATAATATCATATCTAATTCAAATTTATCTTATAAATTTAAGTTATAAAACTGACATGATATTCTCTCTTATCATATTAGTTATTAAATTTAATCTATCATATACAATTAAATTTAAAACTAACATAACATAACATAACATAACATAACATCATATGTATCACATATACATATTATATTTTATATATATACAAATATATATATATACATACATATATATATATATATATATATTCAAATATATGTATATATATTATATTATCTATGTTTAATTTTATATATCATATATATATATACACATATATGGATATATATATAAAATTATATTTTAAATTTTATATTTCATATAAATATATATATATATATATATATTTATCAAATAAATATTCAAATATATATATAATTTATTCACCCTATATTACATTCATTGAATTTAGACATATTCTAAATTCAATGAACTCGGACACTATAGCTCGAGTTAGGTTGTTCTTGTGTGTGACCCTATAGGCTCATATGAAATTGACAGTAGGTTAATTACACTATTAGCCCACAAGTCACAAGTGGCCTCTAGCAAGATATTGCAACTACTCAATTCATATGGGGATCGATGATCCAATGTAACATATCATACAACCTATCATGTCCCTTTTGTCAAGCAATTTTCAGTCAAGTACGAGACATGGAATTATCATTCTTCTTTACCTGACAGTTACTTTCTCAATCTCTGCGTAGACTGACAATAGTAATGAAAAAAACCCTTTTCATTGTAGTATGGTCATATATTTTCTCAGTCTTACTCATCGAGGGACCCAGTAACATCTCTCACTTAATGTGAGGGATAAATTCCATCTTGACCACTCATATTCCTCTGCATGAATATTACTAAACTCAATCATAGCCTTTATGATCACACGATCAAAGGTGACCTTTAACTAGGTCAAAATTCAGTAGTCATCATGTAGGAATTCATGATGACGTTAGGTCAAAGGGCTTAGTGATATAGTTACATATGAGATAAACTTATGACTTGTACTATATAGCTTTCTCTTAATGGGTCGGTCCAACACCTTGTACTTTTTCAAGTGCTATGACTTTAATTTGTATCTCTATAATTAATCAAAGTCATACTAGTCTTGTTTCATCTATGATCCCTCAAAGATAACTGACTAGGGACATTTAGGACAATCACTATAGTTTGTCCAGGGATACAATTATTATATTGAACATGTAATTGTTATGATAACAAAAGAGAAATTCATTAAATAACAATGTGCATAGTACAATGATTGGTCCTAGGACACAATTTCCAACAATAGAGTCAAGCTCCACTCTTAGGATCTTTAGGATCTCCTAGATCCTTTCTAGTGGAGTCAAGCTCTACACTCAAGACCTTTAAGACTTCCTAAACTTACACAAAGTAGGGCCGCAACCCCCTACCTTAGTCTAGAGTATACTCACGGATGAAATGCACATGTCTATTTATATGTCTCGTCTCATATATCTTAAATAGTACTCACACACCTGCATACATATACTTTCACAATTCTGCTACTCTATTAGTTCATAAATCACAATACACATAGTTATATAACATACTTGTAAATAATTTTATAAACAAATAAGTAAAAAGGTCCTCTAATTACCTTTTACCTTACTACTAAGGGTTATCAATAATAAAGGAGGTATAGATTCTCACGAGTAACTTCTCAAATGCTTAATTTACACAATACAATGTCCTTAGGTCAATTCTCAACACTTAATATAGGTATTGGTTTGACTAAATTGAATCCCTTAGCACATAAATGATTCAATTAACGCTTTTTGAATTCATAAGTTTACTATATATAGTTATTAGTCCTATAAGTTACTTAACTTATCATAATAACTTCCTACCTTATTTATTCACCTAATTTCACTATTTTCAATGTATCCCTTTAGGCTTATGTAGCCTAAATCCTCAAAACTTAACCATTTAACTCTAAACTAGTTACAAAATCATAGTTTTATGTTCAATAGTCCTTTCTAAACATTTTTTTTAGATTCTAACACCTTAAAACTTCATGATTTAATTTCTCAATTGACCAAAACTAATGAAAATAAGGTAGAAATGAAGATTAGGGCTGTACAATACTTACCCATTAAGTCACTAGTCGAAAGACTATCGATAACTGGCTAATGCTTGCCCTAGTAAAGATGAACTCTATTTCCTTTCTAGCTACATTTTCCCTTCCTTCCATTTCTGATTCATGAGTTCTGACTTAGCCTTTAAGTAATTTCTGTACAATGCACTACAACATGTGGCACAGTGAGTTCAATCTCACTTGTACTCACATGTTTCATCCCGTATTGCGCTCTACCTTTTAATCCTATCAATATAGCAGCCAACCAACACAAAAATCAACTCAACATCCAAACTACAATCAATACATTAATTATTAATTTACTCCTGATTAGCAACTAATTTTCTTGAATTGAAATTTAGGATGTAACAAAACTCATGTGTGACCCTTAGGTTCTCACATATAAATTGGCTAGCCGAATGTCAAGCTCAATTCTATGAGATGAATCACATATGAAACCAACTCTACATCACAAGTGGAATGGCTGTTTCTAAAGTGCAGACTATTTGAGAAGACAGATCATATGTGGAATACTATAATACTCATGTATGAAATGACAAGTTGTAAAACTTAAACCATTCTGTAAGACATATCAAGTGTGGAACCATTATGTACTCAAGCAAGGAATGCATGATTAAAAGATTTAAGACAAAGATGATAGATCATACAAGTATACATATTGAATCAGGCTTGAAATAGCTTAAGACTCAATTTGGCAAAGTGTGTTTAAAAGACTTGATGACATATCACGCATGGTTACCTTCTGATTCATACATGAAATAGCACTCTACAATATACAATGGAACACAAGATAGCAATTCGAGCATGCATACCTAAGGTTAGCTTGCATGAAATGGAGCACAGAAGTAATGTCAAGGTATCACATAACTATAAGTGACAAATCACACATGGATCATTCTTGATTCAAGTGTAAGAATATTAGTTAGTGTGCCTAACATAATAAATCACGCATGTGACCAAGCTGAATCACATGTGAATTATCAGACAGTGAAAAGCTCAACTTTTATGATCTAATACAAGCTAAAATGACATAGCTCACAAGCTTAAATGTCCTAAGATGAGTCCTAAGATGCACAAATGAGACTTATGAGCAAAGATTTATGTACTCATTTTAAGGAAAATAATTTGTGATTAAGCTTTAAAGTTTTCATATTGAATCTAAGAGAATTAAATAACATATCCTATAAATCTTCATCTTCTCTTGATTCTTCATACCCTTAAGGTTTTGTCTTTATCCATGATTCTTTATGTATCTGCACATATAACAAACATCTCTTCTCTTGGTTTTGTAATCATCAAAGCATATGATCCAATAGCTATGTTGAGGAAATGCACATAAAGAAACCTAATTTAGGTAGTTAATTATGGCTTAATTCACCTTAATCTAGGAATTGAGTTAGGTTAACTAACTAATACAATTAGTTTTAATTGAATCTTGGTGGAACCTAATCTAGTAAGGACAAGAACCTTAGTTAATCACTTTAGTGGGTAATGAGATCCCTAACATTGAATCTCTAGGAATTCCCTTAATTGACATTGTGTAATTCATCCATTTGATTTAGTTTAGTTTGCATTAGTTTTCTAGATAGCTTAGTATAGTTCAAACTCTCATCATTTAGCTAATTTTTTCACTTAATAACCTCATTTTTTAATTGAGACACTCACTAGGGAGATAACTTAAGGTTGACCCTATATTATATTAAGGTTAGAACTAGTACTATTTTGATAGGTATGCAATCTACTTCCGTCACTTGTAAAATGATTTACAAGTAGTTTATATAAATTATATGTACTATGTTTACTAAATGATAGAGTAGTAATACTGTAAAAAGTGATACATGTGTGTGTGAGTAGAGATGCTTGAAATATATGTGGTGGCATATGTGCAATTGCACTTATAAGTGTATCCTAAACTAGGATAAGGGGTCGTGACCCTATTCTGTGTAAGGTCAGGAAGTCTTGGAGGTCTAGAGTATTGATTATGATTTGCTAGTAAGGACTCAAGAGTGCATCAATGACTATACCTAGATTAAGGTAGGGGGTCATGGTCCTATTCTACATAAGGCTGGGAAGTTTTAGTTGTCCAAGTATTGATTTTTATACAGTAGTAGGGACACAGGAAAGCATACCACCTATATGTGATACCCTGGTCTGAGGCAATAGTTTGTAGGTCTTGTTTCATGTAAGGCTAGGAAGTCTTGGTTTGAGTGTCGAGAATTCTCCACTAGTGGGAACTAATAGTGCATGAGCATAATGGATGATTGAGCATGGCATCGCGTATATAGTTATCTATATTGTTTTTATTGAGATTGATGATACTCTATCTCTTGTATTTAGTTTTACTTGCTAATCGATATTTGAGGTTTATCCAAATTACTAGGACGCACGTCTCACTTCATTACTTCTTGTGTATAGGTGAAGAAAGTTTTAAAATGCTAGGAAAGAAAGTGAGGAAAGAGTAGTTTCACTTTTGATAGTGGTATAACTACCTTATAGAGTAATAAGTATATAAATTTATATTTAAGGTTTTGAATTTTGATTGCCAACAAGGATGCATGCATGTCTTTGTATTATTTTGAGGACCTGCTTATATGTCTTGTGTTGCATCTCGCTAAGTGTATTGTTGGACATTGTGCTTTAGGACCAATCATTGTAATATGTATATTATTATTTAATGAATTTTTCTTTTGTCATTATATTAATTGTATGTTCACTATGATGATTGTATCCTTGGACAACTTATAGTTGATTGTTTTAAATGTCTCTAGTCAATCATCTATAAGGGATCATAGATGAAACAAAACTAGTATGATTTTGATTAGTTATAGAAATATAAATCAAAGTCGTAGGCATTTGAAAGAGTACAAGGTGCTGGACTAACCCACTATGAGAAAGCTGCATGGTATAATATTAAATGTATATATAAAATAAATATAAGAAAAATATAAATTATAATTTTATAACTTATCAAATATAAGTAGATCTTGGTTAAATTAGATATGAGTAGACTCAAAAGTATCTGCATTTACACCTATAACTATTGACATCTTTATAAAAAAATAGTCTCAAATCATGCTTTATACATGTAAATTATTTAAAAATAAAGTTGGTTTTTAGTAGGATCTAATTTTTGAATTTTTCTATTTTTTTAAAATTTTTTAATCTTTTTTTAATATTATATTTAAAATCATTTTATTTTTTAAAATTTGCTTTGGTTCCTAATTTAACTTCATTTTTTGGCTTAATAATAGCTTAACTCTTGTCCAATCCAAGTCGATCATGAAAACTATTTTTGGTCCAAATCAAATCGTTAACGACAACTCTAGTTGATAGTTATAGGTACAAATGTAGGTACTTTGAGTCTACTCATATCTAATTTAACCAAGATCCACTTATATTTGACAAGTTATAAAATTATAATTTATAATATTATTAATTTACAACATTTTATTAACATACTATAATTTTTTTCTTATATTTATTCTATATATATCTAATATTATTTTTATTTAATTTTATGATTTTTAAAATTTGAGGGCAACATTGCTCATCTAGAAATAGTTTAGGAGAAAAAATTGCACCTTAATTCATAAAAAGTGGATCCCACTAGCTACAATAATGGATGTTTAAATGGTGAGGGCAACATTGTTTCGATTTGATTAGTTTAGGGGTCACATTGCTATGATAAATAATTTAGGAGTAACATTGCTCTTTTGAGAATAATTTAAAGGTAAAATTGCACCTTAACCCTATTTTTTATACAAGTATGGCAATTTAATAATGATCTCATGTGATACATGTGTAAATGAAATGAATGTTTAAATAGTGATTTTTAAGATGATCATGGCTATGTGAATCGATAGAATGGAAGTGAAAAGTAATGATTATAGGATTTTGAACAAAAACTACAAAATTGTAATTTATACTTAGTTGAGTGATTGGTATAGACATATGTGGCTTATATGTGATATGTTGATGATATGAGAATTTCATGTCATAAAAATGATGTTTGAGTATTCACATGCTATAATATGAAAATTGACAAAATTATATGCTATGAGTCAAGCATGACTTGCATTACATGATCACATAAGGAAGCAGTTTGCCTACAGAATGAAGTAGAAGTTTTAAATCCACATGATATGGCCACTATTTAAAGCTTGATAGCTTGCCTATATATATTATTCTACTTGTTCTATGAGGAATTTAAACCTAACTAGTTTTTACTTGTTCATCGAGGAAACTAGCTTAAGAGTATGACATCTTATAGTATGAGATGTACAAGGAACCATGATCCATAAGTGAGTGTAGTAGCCTTAGCCGAGTAGCTCCTCATAGTTGGAAGGCTTGGATGGCCTAAATAAATACACAAACTCATTGAGTGTAGAGCCCATAGTTGTTGGATTATATCTTTTGATGATTACAAAATCAAGGGAAAAGGTACTTGTTATGTGTGTAGATATAAATAATTACCAATGAAGACAGAACCTCAAGAGCATGATGAATCAAGAGAAGATGGAGATGCTTAGGATAAGTTATTTAAATTCTCTTAAATAAAATGTGAAAACTTTAGGAGCTTAATCACTTTCCATAATCATTTAATGAATGCATCATATGTCTCATTTATAAGCATTAAGACTCATCTAAGTATATTAAAGCTAGCAAACAATGTCCTTCTTACGTGTTAAAATTTATAGAAGCTGTTTGTAGTATGAGAGACAAAATCATATGTGATTTTGTAGGTCACTCATGAGATTCTGCAGGTTAAGCGCATTGACTGCTAGATCATGAAAGAGTCAGGAAGTGATTAATGCGTGATTTAGCACTTGTGTTATGTGATGCCTTATGCTTTGATTTTACATGCAAAATCATGCATAAAAGCCATTGTTGTCCACACAAGGTTTAGCAACTATGCTTCAATACATTGTGTCAAAGTGTTGTTTCATGCATCAGTCTGATAATAGCCACGCGTGACTTGTCACTTATTGCACAATCACATTTTGCTCTATTAAGTCTTAACTCATCTCAAGCCAAGTCAGAATTGTTCACTTGTATGATCATTGATTCACACATTTATATCTCTTGATGATACAAAGTCTTGTTTAAGTCATATGCAATTTCACACGTGAAAATGCACCAGACAAGTTTGTGCATTATTGCTTGCAATTTCACGTGTGATAATTTTTTAGTTCCACATGAGTTTTGATCACACAGATTTGGCTTTGGCATTTTTCCAGTCATTTCATGCATGAGAGGAAAGAGATTTCATGCATGATTTGTCACACAAAATTGATAATTGTTTCCTCTGTGTAAAACCACGTGTGAGAGCTAATGGTTTGCTCGTAAGATTTAGTACTCTGATATGTGAGTATATTCATAAGTACAAAACCATGCGAGATAGCAAAGGGTGCCACACGAGTTTTAGCACACAGGACTGAATGCTTATTCATAAATACAAAACCACGTATGAGAACAATGAGGTACCATGCAAGTTTTAGTACACAGAACTGAATGCTTATTTAAAAGTGTAAAATCATGTGTGAGAGGTCAAGGGATTCACATGTGATTTATCATATATACATTTTTGGAACAACTTCACATGTGATTTTACCAGCCACTCACGAGAAATTGCACTAGCAGATAGAATCACAGTTTCAACAGTCTATCAATTATCAAAACTATATATGTGATTCATTTTGAGCCAGAAAAAGAACTAATAATTTTTGAGCAAAGTAATCATCATTTAAGCATTTAAAAAGATTTAAAGTTGTTCTTTTACATCTTGCATTCATTAACTATTCTAGAAAAGAATTGTAAAAGGCTCTCATAAGTTTAAAAGCTTTTAATTGTAATTTTATCTACTTTTTAAGAGAGTTTTCTGCAAAAGCTTATTTCTTTCTTCAAAAATCTTGAAACAGTATTTTTCAAGTGTTTGTAATAACTTACTAGATTATAGCAAAGTTAGTTGAGTGATTCAAGACAAGTTAAATCTTGAGAGTTATATTGTGGTGGCAAGTACCTATTGAAATTTACGAACTTAGTTGAAAATCTCAAGTGTGATATTAAGGATTGGACACAGGCTAAGTTTGAGGCTGAACTAATATAAATCTTGAGTGTCTCATTTTCTTCCTTCACTCTTTAGTTCTTCACTCTTTCAAGTTTTTCAAAAATTTTTAAGTGTCACATAATTCACCCCTTCTTGGGTGCTAGCTAATCCTAACAATGATCTCACATCAGAAGTATTAGGAGGGTATGAGGATGAAATTGATCATGTATATCATATCATGGCCACATGATTGTTATTATGGAGGCCTTATAGATTATATTACGTGTACTTAATTGTTTGTATTGTGACCATTGAACATTTTTATGTTCACATCAGATGATTGTTAGTATTATGATAGAATGAGTTGAGTTATTGTAAACATGTTAATATTTAAATATGTGCTAATTATAAATGCCACTTTCATCATTATAATTGATTGACTTAAATTTATATAGGTTAGATGTACTTTGATTACTAAGTAATTGTACTCACCCTTCTCTCTTTGATATTTTTAAGAGCTAGCTTGAGTCAAGATAGGGGAAAAGCACTAGAGGCTTAGGACATTTGGTTCCTAACCATAAGCCTTTATTTTGATTCACTATGTGTATTTAAATTGATAATTCCAACTAAGGGTGCATATTCTTTTAACTTACATATATTATTAGTTGATGTGAATTTAATGATAATGCCTTAGGATGTATGTGTGATGATTGTGATATTTAAAGAGGATCAAAATACTAGCATAAGTAATAAAATGTGTAAATGCATGATTAAGATGAATTATATAATGATTTATGTGATATTAAGCCCCTTCTATTTTTTAGATTAAGGGTTTGAAGTAAGAGTATTTCATATGCGATGGTGTATTGCACAAGTCATGTTAAGTCTATTGAGTGTGGTCTATGGGTAATTGTGAGCTTTTGACACTTAGTTGTGGAACTAGACACCCAATTTGTGATTTAAATGTAAAAAGGAGTAAGCTTGCAAATGGGTATCCAAATTTTAATTGAGAAATGATTTGTGAGTGAGACTAGTGTTATTAGCTAGATCTCAAAAAGAACTTTCTATAAACATCTAAGTCACCTCAATCGAACGTTATAGAAAGAAATAGGGCTCGTTGGAAGTTTGCCCCTATTGTTGTCAAGTCAAATTGACAACAATAGAGTTGTTGTTTTGTGCAATGCGCCATGGCGCATAACATAAAGAGGAAAAGCCACAGCATATGTGTAAAATGTTGTGGCACATCCTCTTGTATGTGTAATGAAATGATGTTTTCATTTTAAATTTAAATGCTTTGATTACAGATTGGTATCACATATTTTCATACATTTTTATACTCTCATTTTGAATTATGAAGGTTTTAAATGAATGGTCTTAAAGTTATAAACTTGGGATCCCATTTCTATCACCTTTAGTATTTTTAAAACTGTAATAATTTTCTAGTGAGAGGGTAATCTAGTTAGGTTAATACCATGATTACCTATAGTTAAATGTTGCATAGTAAAAGCAACCTTACATTCTTGACCTTGTTGATCTTAAGTTAGTTATTGTTGTGCATTCTTGATCTTGTTGATCATGAGTTAGTTATTTTTATGCATATCAAGTGTTTAAGAAAATGTATGAGAGAAGAATTGGAATAAATTGAAAGAGAGTAAGTATGGGTAAGGTATGATTAAATAAATCATATATAGCAATTAAATGGTTATATATCTTCAATTCTTTAGACTTTTTGTGATGGCATCTTGGTGATAGAACTCATTTAGTACACACTTTTTTATACTAATTAGAACCATTAATCCTATGTTATTAGCTTAAAGTGCACATATATTGGCCATAAGCCATAAAAAGTGAAAGGAAGCTCTCTATACCACATGTTGTAGCACATGCGGTAGGTGCCACGGTACATGGTCATACTTTTGCAGAAATAAGAGCAAGAATCAAATTGAAAATAGAAAAGAAAAAAAGAGAGGAAATGAAGAGCACATGAAAAGCTTTGCTAGGGCTTGCTAGCTAAGAGGACTTGGACTAATTTTGAGCTTGATAACTCTTAAGGTAAGTCTTCTAAGCTTTCTTCTTACATCCTCTAACATTTCTCTTGAAATTTTGAGTTAGGGTTTATTTGAGTAAGATGATGTTTAGTTCATAAAGGCTATGAGTCTGAACCCATTATCTTAAATAGAGTTAATGGGAGTTGGTTAGGTTATTTAAATCTAACATTGATGGCTTTACAAGTATTTAGTTGGTGAAGGCTATTAATGGCCAAAAATGGCAATTAATAAAGTTGTTAGAGGAGTTGAAATGCAATTAATGGTGGTTTGAGAGCTTAATGATGCTAACGTGAGTTAAAAGGAACTAATAAACCCTATAGGTATCCTTATATGTGCAGAATTAGAGTTTTAAGAGTCTTGTAAGTATTGAGTCAATGTTAGAAAATTATCCTAACGTGGATTTTAATGATTGTTTGTATGGTAAAGTTGTAGATTAATTATTTTTTACACCAATTGAACTAATTAAAGATTTAGAAGTGTTGGTCATTGAGGGGTAAATATGATCTTTCAAAGATTTAAGGTAACTGAGAGAAATCTCATTTGTGCATTTATGTGTTAAGTGGCTATATAGCTTTGTGAATCAAATTGATATATTTGACATTTGTGCAATGTAAGTACTTTTACTACCTTAAAAATTATGAGTATATTTTTTAATGTACATAAAGAATGCAAGTATGGCTTAAAATTATGTTTTTAATAATATTTAACAAAATGACCTTGAATGGTTAATACCATGAACAAATGTATTGTTAGCTACAGGCAAGTGATATGACATGATTCATGATCTAATAGAGATTGATAATGATATATCGCATGCTATTTGATAGGAATTTAGTCGTTTATCCTCAAAATTAAAACTAAAGCTAACCCTAATGAAATATAGAGCCAACCCTAGGTTATCTCATAAGGAATGGTATTAGTTTAATTTAAATTTATCTAGTAGAATAAATCACCAAAAGTTGAAGGAGTTTAGTTACCTAACTAATTATCTAGTAAATTAAACTAGTAAACTAAATCTAATTATGAATGGAATAGACTTCCCTTTTAATGTAAGAACCCTAGGGTGTTGCTAATGGAAGAATCCTAGCCTCTAATTAATTATGGCAGCTCACTCAACTTCTCTTCCTTGGCTAAAAAATATATTTACTTAAGACAACTATCTCAAGCAACCTAGCTTCATTAATTCAATTCCCTAAGTGCTATTACAAGCCCCTTAGGTAACCTCACTAGCTTAGCTTGAGAATTAACTAAGTGTTTAGTTAAAATTTATTCCCAATTACCACTGGCCAAAGCTATACTTAAGCTCAAAACTATGAAAACTCAAGCAACTCATCAAGTATTCACCATACAATTACATGCTAGGCTAATACAAGACATTCACTAAATGAAATCACAAATTACAATGAAAAATCACTAAGTGCCAAAAATTTCCAGCAACACAAGGAAGTGAAATTCAAGTCAACAATCTTGTTTCAACACTAAAAATTACAACAAACCATGAAAGTAAAGTCAAATTGAACATTAATTAACCATTGTCATAGTATTCTAGTGAAATTGAAACAAGAAGAAGAAATAATTGAGCTTAGTCAAATGAAGACTTCAAAACTCCTCTTCTATCAAATCTTTCCTTGGATTCCATGGAGAATTTACCTAAAAAACATCAAAACCATCTTACTCCTCCAAGAACTAGACATAGCCAAGTAGAGTTTCATGGAAATGGTGGAATCAAGCTTTAAATCTCCTTAAAAGTGGTGGGGATAGGTTCATCCAAGTAAGAGGATTGGAATGGTGGTGGTTTTGTGGAGGTTTGATGGCTAAATGTGGAGTTATGGGTGCTGAAAAAATGAAGAAAGTAGAGAGAAGGTGGAGAAAATAAAGAACAAGATGAACTAGGTAAAGAAATTATGGAAGATGAGTAAACGGGTGAGTGAATCTCATTTGAAACTCAAAATGATGTGCTCCTAGTGTTTCCCTTCATCTAAATACTCAATTAAAAATGGGAAAAGAAAATAAAAAGAAAATGGGAGCCTTGTCACACTTGTAAGGTGGCACCCTCCTTTTGGTTTGTAAATGATTTCAATGTGTGCTTAATTTTTCATGTGTCATCTACATCATTTAAGCTAATTTAATCCCTCAAAATAATTATAATTCACGTGCAAATGATCAACCATTGACCTCAGGTAGTGTTGAAATCAATTGCCTAATTGATGCATAAATCATATACCATTTATGTCACATAAATCACATAATTCAATTAAATAGCATGTGATATAATAAAATCTAATTAATGCCCAAAATTAAATTCATAATTAGAAGGAAGAATTTATTAAATTAACTAAGTTTTAGGCTACACAAAATTATAATCCAAAAGCTAGGTTAAACTAAGACACTTAAGAAAGTGTTGACTTTTTTATTTAATTACTCCCAAACTAAAATGAATTTTAAAAATATAATTCACCACTCATCAACTGGATATAAAATGTACTTTTTTAATTTTTCTTGTACATTTTCTCAAAAGTTCATTTTTTGGACCAAAATGCCCTTAGTACACTAAACCTAAAAACTTAAGCAAAATTTCAAAATCTAATGCAATGTGTGTACTTGAATGTGATAAATAATTCATAAAAGGGTCCTAATTTACAAATAAAAATGGGTAATAAATGTGTTCTATCTCTATTCATGATGATTAGATGCATGCTATAAGATAAACAATTGTGTATTGCATGATCATTGGAGGCGAGAATTCACCCATAAGGAAAGGAGTAAAGATGGCTAAATCCATGTGGTATGGCTATCATTCGTAGCTTGACAGCTTGGCTCCATTTATTTGTCTCACTTGTTCTTTAAGGGATTGTCCCACTTATTCATTAAGGGACTCCGACCTAACTAGTCTTTACTTGTTCATAAGGAGGCTAGCTTAAGGCACGACACCCTATGGTTTTTAGTATTAGAAAAATGTGATTTACAAGTGAGTATAGTAGCCTTGGTAGGATAGCTCCTTACAAGTGAAAGGATTGAGTAGTTCAATCATCTAGACGAATCCCATAAAATAGTCACCGATTTTATGTCGAATGTATCAAGAGGTATAAGGATGGCGTTGATAATGATATCATGTAAAGACCACATGGTTGTTATTGTTATGGTTTGACATATTATTTGTATAGGGCACATGGTTGATATTATTATGTCTCCTTTTTGTGAAATTATGACATATGTATGTATCTAATCACATGGTTATTAGTTTTATAGTCATAGCTAATGATAACATGCCACCTAGTAAGCCTCTTTCATGTGACTTGGATCCAATTGCATTTTCATTTTATTTTCTTTTGTTTTAATCATTTAAGAGTTGAAGGCAAACCATTCTACGCGCCAATTTTCACTAGGAATTTAGATCAAACTCATTTCCAAGCGATTCTCTCATTTTTGTCTCACTTGTTCTTCAATTGTTCTCCCTCAAGTACATGCTCAGATAGCTCTATTCAACCACATTCAACCATCCAATTCATAAATCTTTTCCACCATTCTCTTCCTCTTATAGTTTGCACCACATCCCTTCAAACTTCATAGAGGATTGAAGTCTTAATTCATCATTTTCATGGAGTACAATTTGGGCTTGTTCAAGTACTTGGAAGGCAAGATGAAGATGATAACTTCTAGCTAAATTCTCAATGGAATCCGAGAAAGGAATTGATTAAAGAGGAGTATTGAAGATCATACTTGGCTAAACTTATTCTAATCTCATCTAATTTCATTTGAATGGATGCAAAATGATTCTAGTTAAAGTATAGTTCAACTTAGCTTGAGAATTCACTTGTTATTGTAATTTTCAATTGATGATTACCTTGTATTGACTTTACATAGTTGTGTTTAGTTAGTGTTTGATCAAAAGCTTGAGTTGTATGGTTGTGTGCTTGGGTAAGCTAGAGGCCGAGACTAAGAAAGGGAAAATTCAACTAAATACTTGGTCAATTCTTAAGCTAGGCTAATGAGATAACCTAAGGGATTAAACTAAGGTCTTAGGGAATTGAATTAGTTAAGTTAGATTACTTAAAATAGTTGTCTATGTTAGTCACATTTTCAGCCAAGGGGATAAAGAATGAGTGAATTGCCATAATCAATTTAAAAGCAAGAATTCTTCCATTAGCAATTTTGTAGGTTCCTATTTGATAAGGGAATTTTCATTTCACACACTTTAGTTTAGGTTTTCAAGCTTAATTCACTATGTTAATAGTTAACATTTTCAATCAATTAGACTAAACTATACACTTGGATTTCTTGACTAAGAAGCTTGGCCTCCTCCTTGGAAAGAGACCTAAGGTTGACTTAGATACTATAGTTAGATTAAAACTAGTTACTCCCTCCTATCCTATCTAGAAGACACATTTTAAAAGTAATTTTTAGTCCAAAATATATGACACCTTATAATAATTAAATCACTTTTTCTAATTTTACCCCTTCTTGATTAGCGTGAAGCTGTTAAGGTATTTAATGTAGTTGTAGCTAAGGGTAAAAATAAAAGTACATATCATTTTTCAATGATATCAAGGAAAAAAAAATAACTTTCCTTAAGTTGCTTGAAATGGTTAAAAGTGTTCTATAATAAAAACCAAAGGTAGTATTTTACTAGGGTGTGCGATAGCCCTTTTACGTGGATGATAGTATTTTTCAAAATATTTAGGGAAAAAAATATGTTGAAAGATACTCATAATATATACTGTGTACTTATACATTTATGAAATTTAAAAATGAATATGATATGAAGCGTGCAAGTACTATGAAGGAACGATTATTTTTTAAAAAAAATAAACATATAGAAGAACTTTTAGGTAGAAGCACTTTTATAGGATATTGTACAGGGGCACTTTTTTATAGAAGTGCCCCCTTAAGATATCCTACAGCAGCGCTTTTCCTAGGAGCACTCTTATAAGCCCCATAAAATCTCAACTCGATAAGGCCTATAAGAACACTTTGTAGATAAGCACTATAACCTCTCCTAATATACACCTAACAGTAGGAGGAGTTAGCCTAATCACCATATTCACAAATCAAACTATATTCAAAAATCTTGTTTGAAAAGTTGGGGGCTCAAAACTTGTTTTGCAAATCATCAAAATTATTTAAAATGCAGTACATAATAATCATTGCACAGCGGAAGACTATATCTTGCATTCATCACAATCACTACATGCTTTTAAAATAAAGAAACAAGGTCTGAAAATAGGGGATGTGCTGTGGCGTGTACCACATGCACTGTGGCACGTGGCACAGCCACGTTCAAGCCACTATGTGCCATACACCATGGCATGACAAGCATGTGCTGTGACACACATGATAGTAAATTTTGCTATCAAAAGATAGTTCGCAAGACGAATCTCTGACATGTGTTGTTTCTACATACGATATCCGATTGGAATGATTCAAGTGCCTACACAAAGCTCATTTCATAAGCTAGCTAATGAGATAAGTTTGGACAAGATCTAATGATCTGATTAAAATTTGGCATACCCAAGTGGTCAAATCACTCACATTGTTTCATTAGACTATTATAGGCCTTGAACTAAGTCTAAAAGGATCTTATTCACTTGATTGACTATAATTTGTATCATTCAAATGAATAACTCAAGAATTAGACACTCAATAGCCTAATTTCACTTCAGGAAACTTTTCATAACTCTACTCAAAACACTAATTTGACCTTATTCTCCACAATTTCACTACTAATACACATATATCCACATTCAAAACACATTCACTTCTAAATCTTTTCCTCTACTACTCATTTCACCACATATTCACACATATGGCTATGATTTACAAAGTCACCCAAATCTCAACAAGTCATTGCTATGCACATGTATACAAGTCCTATAGCACCTTCTTATACACACATACAAAAGAAAAGTTCATTACACAAACTTCACGTTTACACGGCTTTCATAACTTTAAGCTGATTCTATGTCTTTCCCTTTATTCAACTCACTAACTTGACTTATGAAAATATAACCATAAGAGTGAGATAAATATCTCAGTAATAGAATAACTCATTACTATTAACTATCACATGCAACTATAAGCAAATATTATAATATATATATATATATATAACATAGCATATAATATGAATTTCATTTCAAATCACAACATCATAATATTTCACCACACTCACCAGCTATATTCACCATAATTCACCACTTATAGTAATAGCATGATCATTCCTAATCAATCCTCCAAATCAATCCAACTCAAAATCATAGACTTACTTTAAACCAATACACACTCTCATCTTAAGCTCACCATCAGTGGTAAAATCACTCGACTAAAGGCATTCTATCTTACTTCGAGACTATAGTTTCTCCTATTACACATAATGGGATATCATTGACTCTAACACCTCATCGCATATACTAAGGGGCCTAAATCTCCAACACTACATCTTGATAGGTATTAAGGAGATAATCTCCAACACCGCACCTCAAAAGATACTAAGGAGATACAGTTTTCCAACATCACATCCCGTCGGGCATTAAGGAGAATAATGTATATGGTCTTTCACTACTTCTCCCTTTAGGTGAACTCCTACCCCTATCATCATGCTTTCATACCATTATATCTCTACTCACATGTAAAGCATATATATATATATATATATACACACACATATAATATATATATATATATATATATTCTCAAAGCATACAACTCATAACTCAATTCTTTATAAATGAATTTCAAGTAACAATGCACATTTAACAAACATGCTTATTCTTAAAACATTTTCATGCAATGACAATCATACTTCGATAGTTACAATAGATAATCAAATAGAGGAAGTTACTTAGTTACATCAACCCTTCTGTCACAAAAAAGGTTACGTGTGGATTTTTTACTTGCCCATAGTTTCCACACTAGCTCTCTACCTCAAGTTACACGCGTAATATGCTAATCTACATACAATTGACATGATTTGTCAATTAACTAATTTGACCAAAAGCACTAAATTACTGCCTAAAGCCATTTTAGCCATTCATTCCCTTCTACTAAGTCACACTAGGCCCATCACCACCTAATCACCACTTTCTATCACTTCTATAGTTCCAATTCATGCTTTCCTTCCTTCCACCCATAATTTCTTTAAGTTTAGGGTAAAATCCAACTTACAGCTTTAAAGCTTTATCATTTAATCCCAAACTAGTCATAAAACCCTATTTAGAACCTTAACAAATTTTTTTTATTACAGGGGGATAAGAAATAAACTCCTAAAACTTCCCCAATTCCATTTTCCCATAAATGATTCTAAGAAAAATTAGAGTAGAATAAAAGCTTAGGATAGTACAAAACTTACCCGATAGGTTACCAGTCAAATGATTCTTCTAAAGCCTCCAAATCTCACGCCTTGGCAGAGCATAGATCCCTTTTCTCTGCTTTGCTTGTTTTTCCTCTCATTTTCCTCTGTCTTTCCCAAACTCTTTTAGACTTAATATCTCATTTTCTATGCCAAGTACTATAGTGCAAGCAGCTTGTGTTGCGATGAGTGGCACAGTGAGAAAAATCCTCACCGCGTGCACACGCTTCATTCTAAAACACAATTCTTCTATCCTTATCTTTTTATTCAACTCCCTAAAGACTCCAATCATCAAGTAATCATTCAAGTTTCTAATTATTTAGTAATTACTAATCCACTCTTGAATAGTAACTAGTTACAGGAGTAGAAAAAATCAAGATGTTACAAGCACTCCCATAGGCCACTCCTATAGGAGTGCTTTTAAATTGCTCCTCTATATATCGAAGTGCTAGCTGTGATGCCCTTCTCCAAACATTACCAAACTCTTACACACATACCAAACTTAGGTAATTAAAAGTCCTCAAGCTTTTAAACTATCAATTAATCACAAATATTAAAAATATGAAAATTAACTCTTTAGAAGGTAAGGATCCTAAAAATTCTTTTAAAAACTATTCATACCATTCAAAAATATGTATTTATGCACAATAAAAGCATTTAAGAATGCATAAATATTATACACTCAAAAAATAGGGGCAAAATAGTAATTTTCCCAAAAAGATGTGCCGGGGCTTGTGCCACATGCATATTAGCATGTGATACAGAGCCATAAGTTCTCCTTTTGTGTTATGCACTGTAGCGCACATAACAGTTTGTTGATGCAAACTTCTGGCATCTGCCATTACCATACAAGATGTCCAATTGAGGTAATTCTAGATCTCACATGAAGTTTATTTCTTAATCTCACTAATGACATACATCTCATCTCAATCTAACTTTTTATTCAAAAATTGGACAACTGGATGCAAAATAATCACTTTATGTTAGTTTCACACATCTAAGTGTCCCAAAACCACACCTTGCATCATTAGCTTCTTCTAGGTAATTGAACAATATCACACCAAAAATACAAGCATAATTAAATTTGGCTATCAATATGCCTTTTACCACATAACAGGGTCCTTTTTCCACATGTTTATGCAATTTCACCCCCATAGCCAAATTCTCAACATACAAACATTATAAACATATAATTATGCATTTACACTAGTATCTTAGCCTTTTCAACCTCAATTCACATGATTTCACACACAAAAATATGCCCTTCACACATAATAGGACCATTTTCTCAAATTTACATAAACACAAGGGTGATCATAGTCTCATTACTCTTTGCCTAGTTCTTTCCCTTTATAACTACTAGTCTCATGTCCTAGAAAATGTTTAACCATAGGGTGAGATAACATCTTAGTAACCATAGTAATTAAAAACCATCTATTAATAAGAATAACTATAAACAAGTCACTAAAATCTCATTTTCAACTTTAAAGTAAATACGTGTACCCGTATAATTCAGAATCCATAAAAACATTTTCACATGCATGATTATCTGATAGGAAATTAGTCGCTCATCCTCAAAATTACACTAAAGCTAACCCTAATGCAATATAGGGCCAACCCTAGGTCATCTCTCAAGGAATGGTTTTAAGTCTAATTGAAAGTTATCTAGTGAAATAAATCAACCAAAGTTTGTAGGAATTTAGTTATCTAGCTAATTATCTAAACTAATTACCTAATATGCAAGTAATTAAAATGCTAGTGAAAGTGAGTGAAATGAACTTCCCTTTTTACAATAATGGAACCCTAGAGATTAGTTGATTTTGGACTCATTATCTTCTCATGATTAGGCTAAGTTTAGCTTCCCTTTCCTCTTGACTAAAGCTGTCATGACTTAAGAAAATTATCGTAAGCCAATTAACCTAATTAGCTAACCTCCTTAGGTCTTAGATTAAAGTCCCTAGTTCAATTAACCAATTGGTGAAGACATTAGCCAAGTGATTCATTCAAAATCCTCTCTCAACAACCATGGTCAAACACATAAATTGAGCAACCACAAGATTATGTCAAGCTACTCAACAACACAAGCATTAACACCACAAGATTATGTTAAGCTACTCAACAACACAAGCATTAACACCACAAGATTATGCAATATTAACACAAGAAATTCACTAATTGAAAAACACAAGATTATGTGCCAAACAAAGAGTGGCAAAATTCAGTCATGGCTATCCAAGGAAGAAATTAAATGAAACAATCCTCTCTCTTTACATCAACATCAAATTCAAATTAGAATTTATAAGCTAAGATGATTAGACCCTAGATTAAGGAATCTAACCATCTAGTAAAAAGAGAAGAGGATAGGAAACAAAAGAACTTAGCCAATTTGAAGCTCAAGACTCATCCTCCATCTTCATCTCTCTAGGATTCCACAAAGAAACTTAGCCAATCTTCATCTTCAAGAACCCTAGTGATTGCTTGTGAAGACCAAACTCCATAGCTCTTGAATGATGGAAATGAGCTTCAATCCTTGTGAAAATAGAAGGGATGGAACGAAAATGAAGAGAGGAGAAGAATGGTATGAGTTTTGTGGAGGTTTGGTGGCTGAAAATGGAGGTTAGGATGCTGGAAAATGAAGAACAAAAGAGAGAAAATGAAGAACACTATGAACAAGAGAGAGAGAATGTGGAAGATGAATGAGATATGTGTTGGATCCCATTTGGGACTTAAAATGGCGTGCTCCTTGGTGTCTCCCATCAGCTGAAGCTTAATTAAAATAAGGAAAAAGAAATTAAAATGTAAATGGGAGCCTTGTCACACTTGCAAGGTGGCAACTTCCTATTGGTTTGTAGATGATTCCAATGTGTGCCTAATTTCCCATGTGTCATCCACATCATTTTAGCTGATCTAATCCCTCAAAATAATCATAATTCACGTGCAAACCATCAGCCATTGTCCTCAAGGAGTGTTGACCTCAATTGCCCAATTGATGCACAAGTCACATACCACCTATGTCACATAAATCACATAATTCAATTAAATAGCATATGATATAATAAAATCTAATTCATGTCTAGAATTAAATTCATAATTAGAAGGGAGAATTTATTAAATTAACCAAGTTTTAGGCTATACAAAATTATATAAAAATTTTCACACAAAGGCAAACCAAAAACTAGGACAAACTAAGACACTTAAGAAAGTGTTGACTTTTTTATTTAATTACTCCCAAACTAAAATGAATTTTAAAAATATAATTTCACCATTAATAAAATCATTAATAAAATGGTCCTAATTGACAAATAAAAGTGGGTAACAAATGTGTTCTATCATTATCCTACACTATTCATCCTCTATACATCCTAACTAAATTCATAGGAAACTCTAACCAACTTAATAGATTTAGTCCTTGCCTAACCTTCCGTAGGTGAACTACTAGGCTAAGGTGTTCCATCCTACTTCGAGACTATGAATTCCCCCTATTATAATTAATCAAGGTGTCGTTGACTTCTAACCACACTCTCACGGGCACTAAGAAGTTGCTAGACTACCTAATTTTTCATGATATAGTCCCCTGATAATTGTTGTGCTGTGGGTCCCTTGGTGCCAGCTAATCCATATGGATTTTCACGCATATCTCTTCATTATAGGGTGAACTCTCACCCTCTCTAATGCAAGTGTTATAATTTGTAAACTTGCATTACAGGGCGAACTCTCACCTTATCTAATGCAAGTGATGAAAACATATGCATATCATTTTCCATATATATGTCAATAGTTTTTAAATTTCCTTTCAATACAAAATCAATGGAAGTTTACAAATTATGCCAATGATTAAAATTGCATATCACACCCTGCACATTCACTTATAAATCATTAATCTAATTAATAGATAGAATGTATTATTCAATTATCTCAACTTTTTTATTACTATAAAGGGTTACCCATGGTACTCTTTACAATGTTAGCTTCCTTTGGCACAATTTACATGCAATTTTCCTTAATCTACACAATTTAGCACTATAACTCAATTATTAAATTGACCCAAAAATACTTATTACTATAATTAATCACAACTAATCATTCAATCACTTTTCCTTAACCTTTTAGGTCATAATTATTCTCTTTGTGCCTCTTAACACTCGTACTAACTTCAACATACTCCACACCAAACTTTCATCCTTTTAAACTTTCCTATTTTAAATCAAATTGAGCCTATAACCTTATAATTCAACTGTTAATCACCAAACTATATAATCTCTTAGTTTAACTTTCAAGAGTCTTTTTATTAACAAAGGATAAGAAAACAATCCCTTAAAACACCTTTATTTAATTTCTATATACCTTAAACTAAGAGTATTTAGGATAGAATAGGAGCATAGGGCCATAAGAAACTTACCCAGCAAGCAACATGTCAAAACTGAGTGCCAACATTCTGAGATCTCTTGCCCTAGTAGAGCTAACCTTCTTCTCTACTCTCTCTCGCATTCTTTTGCCCTTTTCCTCTCCCTTCTCATGTCTGATCCATATCTTTATTAATTAGATTTTTGAGCTATATGCTATAACTTCGTGGTGTGTGGCATAGTGAGTAGAATTTCATTGCTACTCACATGCTTTAGCTCAGTTCATGATTCTTCTGCTCGATTCTATTCATTCAATCAACCATCAACCCAAAATATTAATTCTCCATCCAAAATCCTTATTATTCAATTAATCTACTAATTTACTAATTTTTCCTAGTGAGCAATTAATTTTTGGATTAAAAACTCAAGATGTTACTTGGTCTTAGGATTGACCAAGTGTTCTAGTTAGTTCTCTAGCAAGCCATGGCTTAAGTAAAGGAGATTGGTCATAAGATTATGTAAGATCCTCTCTAGTGAAGCCTAAGAATTACCCACAAGACTGTGTAAGAGTAAATCACAACCATCATGATAAGATTCTTTACACACTTTATCTGGCTATTTATGATCCATTTTGTCATGTTTTATTTCCCATTATATGCATTCATGGTGTTAAAAGTGAGATAATTTCCTAAGGATGAAATTGTACACTAGGAGTATTTTGGTTTAAAAAATTAACTTTTAAGAAAAGCTACAAGAAAATTTGACTAAGTTTGTTTTAAGTACAAAAGAAGAGTGGTTACATTAGATTTTACAAATTTATTTTACTTTGGGAGTAATTAAATAAAACTCAACATTTTTCATTAACTTTATTAAGTATGCTTATTTGACCTAATTTTGGGTTTCCATTAGTGTGAAATTTTTAATGGCTTTGTGCTCCTAAGGACTTAGATATTTTAGTGAATTCTCACTTCCAAATATAAATTTAATCCTACAATTTAATTAGATTTTATGATCTCACATTTTTGCCATCACAAATTCTCTTCTAATCAAAACCTAATATGCTCCAACTCCTTCTAGCCTAATCTGGAAGCTGTCTAATTGTTCGAAATACCAATTAGTTATTTGGAAACATGATTAATCAAAATAACTTACTTATTTACTAATTCTACCCTTAATTAGAAATTAATCTAGATTAAAAACTTCATAATGTTACAATATGTGATTGCTCTTCAACATATATAATGTTTCTTCCATATATGAATATCAATTTTGCATATTCAAATATCTCTTATTAAAATCCCTTATGAATACCTTTAGATGGATATGCAATATTTCTTTTATGATATGCAATAATTCTTCAACAAAATGCAATTTTCTTCCATATATTTGAATATCACAAATGCATATTTGAATAAATGGAAGAAAAATTACATTTTCTTAAAGGGTGGTTGCATATTATAAAAGAGTCGTATATGGTTGAAGATACTTATATAAGGTCCAAAAACATAATGCTAAATATAAAATTTTCAGGATATCCAAAATGATTATTCAAATAAATGAAAGAAAATTGTAGTTCCTTAAATGGTGGTTGAATATCATGAAAGAAGAGTAACATATGGTTGAATATACCAGTATATGGTCTTAAAACATGATACAAAGTGTAAATTTTCAGGATATAAAATATGATTATTTGAATATATAGAACCGAAATTGCATTTTTAGAATATTCAAATGTATATTTGAATATGGCTCAAAATTTGAACTTTGAATATTGTACTAATATTGTGTTTTCAAAATATCACAAATGCATATTCTAAAATTTTTCTCATTTTTCATGAAAACACCAAATGCTAATGAATATTATAAAAATTTGCTAATTTTCAATGAAAACACCTATGAATATTCTGAAATTTTGCTCATTTTTCTTGAAAGCGCATATATTTGAAAGTGCAAATAACTATTTTGAAATTTGCTCATTCTTTTTATGAAAATGCAAATTGATATGCTGAAAATTTTTCTCTTTTTTAATGATAAATACCTTGACATGAACATTTACATTTTCAATACATATCCTCAATTTCAATATGTGAAACGAAATCTTTATAATCCAACAACTAAATGGCAAACTGAACTAAACTTTATTTCATTAAAATATAAAATTAAAATATCACTAGAAATCATTTAAGCAAGCCAGAATCATAATTCAAACCTATAGTATATAGACACAATCCCACTACAGTTGCATTCCACTTCTACAATTTCCAATACATTTCCAAGAAGATAGATACATAAATATGAGAATCATAATCTTCAGCAAGTTGAAAACATTGCTCCTCTGTAACTGTTGTAGAATCTTCACATAAGTTTAGCTCAGAAGGCTCTAGAAAATCAATAATTTTCAGCACTCTCTAATATGTCCTACTCTTATCCCTTCATATCAAGTAAAAGTTCAATGACAGGAAAGTAGATACTTCAAAAAATAAACAAATGCACAAGGTAAAAATACTTTAAAAAATAAATACTTCACCCAACTTAATATGCCCTAAAGATATTGGCATTATGATTCACATTTCAAGTAGTCTACAGCATGAACTTGACTCTCATACTTGATATTCTATATTGAATGTGTATGATTTAGAATATTTTAACTATTACTATTGAATGGAAGCAACTTGGAACCAAAGAGAAGTATAGCCGGGGAGGATTAGACAAACTTGAAAATCAAGAGCAAACAAGCATTGCAGCAAATCCATTCAGTGTACCTACATCAATAAATGGATTAACGGAAACCACCGTAGAACACCCATGAGCATAACATAAAAATGAAGCCATACCCCATAACAAATGTTAACAAAGATGCCATTGAACAATTGAATCGTAAGAAACTGGAAAGTTAAATGGAAGTGTGCACTACTACAACATCTCAGCCTTCTTATCATTACCAGGGCATGTTAATTGAATCATAAGAAACTAGTCCAATTATAAGGACGCATCCAGTGTTTACTAGAACTGGCAAAGAAATTATTCCACATGAAAGTTGCTACCAAATAGTGCTTATAAGGCCAATGAATTTGCACTATGTCCTTTACACCTAGTAAACACAAGAGTCCTTTCTCAATTGAGGATGCCTTTACAATGCAACAAATACATGGACGACCAAAATTAGCAATGATATCAACAAAATGTTTGTGCATCATTGATAATAGAGATGGTATTCTCTTACTTTAGGATTGTGTTTGTTTATTGGTCTCCCACTCATTGACATCAAAAGATATGACTATTTCAACAATAGTATCACTAAAAAACAATTATATTCCCAGATCTAGGTCAAAATTTACAAACAGAGCAAAAAATACCAACTACTCTAAAGCTAAAACCACTAACCAAAAAAAGTTGAAAACTACCAATTCCTATTAAAGTTGAAAACAACTTTCAAACACTCGTACCTCCCCATTGTGAAAAGCTGAAAACACTAACAGGACTCATTGCATTCAAGGGTCGATGAAGGATGATCATGAACTAAGGAAAACAAAATAATAGTAGCAATGAGGTTGATGAAGGATGATGATTGGAGAGGAAGGAGCAGCGGTGATGTACAAAGTGGCGAGTGGCAATCTGATGAATATACTTTAACGTCTATGATTTATAATATGCAATGCACAATTGAGATAACAGTCAAAGAAGGAGGGTGGGTGAACGTCACCAGTCACCACTGACCTCACCTTACTCACCATTGTCGCCATTGCCGTTGGAATCATGGCTGGCAAGAATGCTATGAGAAATTGATCGCACGAGACAAGCTGAAGAGGAGAGAGGGAGAGAATTTGGTGAAGGTAATTTAGTCATTTAGTCATTCTATTTAATGTCACCACAAGACCTTAGTCCTCCAATTCCCACATTCCTTTCTACAATTAAATTTGTGATCAGATATTTTAGGCCAATTTTCCTATTTTATTATGTGATAAAATTTAGTTCAGAATGAGAGAGAAGGAGAACAAACATAATTTTTATTTAATATCAAAAATAATTTAAATTTTCAAAAATATAATAAGGTCAATTTAGTCAATATATATTTCCCCCCTCCTCTTCCTCCTAAAAACTCTAATTTGGAGAAAATGGATTAAACGGTGGGTAAGGTGAACCTCTCTCTCTCTTTGTTTTTTCTCTTTTTTTTTTTTGAAAGCTCTTAAATTTTTAAAGCTAATAAGGTATTCATTTATCCTTCCTTCCATTTTTACCAACCAGATAAGGAGAGAGAACTTCCAAAACTTCCAATCAAACACTATCTAAAGTGTTGATCAACATAAAATTGCGGCCCTTTTACCTCTAAAAATAAAATAATTTAATAAATTCTTACGTGCACGAAGTTAGTGAAATACCTAGACATTCTTCAACGAGCTCACAACTTTTATCTTTTATCATTACTGCAACTATTGTGTGAAAAATTTAATCATGAAAATTTTTTGCTTGTAAAGTTGTAAATTATCTCAAAATTCATGTTTAAATATTCTATGTAATTGAGTTGTGGAATACCTAAAAGTAGTTGCAGATTTCATAAGACAAGTGCCAAATTTCTTTGAAAAAATTATTTTTATATAAATGTAAATTATCTTTAAAATGTTAAAACAAATTGCAAATCCTATAGGTTCAATAGTAAATAACAAGCAATTGAGTTGTAAATTGAGGAATTTAAAATGTAAATCATCAATCAATATATCACCTAAATTTATTCCACAAAAATGCCGGCTCACCTACAGCTCCTTGATATGCTCCATCAAGGTGAGATAAAAGCAAAAGAAAACCAAAGTTTCAGGTCATATGGCTTCGTGTACAAGCCACATTGTTCAAGCCACTTACAAGATAAAAGTTTAGAAAAAATGACAAGAAGAACTTCATCAGACCATTATTAATTAAAATTAAAAATCTTAAATTATTAAAATTTCAATAACAAACCATGATCCTTACTTAAAATAAAGAAATACCACTACTAAAATTATTATTATAGATTAGGACTATTGTTAATTTTAGTTCAAAAAAATCAAAATCCATACTTGGAAATAAGATTAACAATAATCTCAACCTATAATAGTAATTTTTTTAACTCCAACTCATAACACTTTGGATCTTGATTTTCTAATTGAGATTAACAATAGTCTCAACCCATGATAGTGATTTCAATAATCTCTTTTCTTAATTTTCCAAATAATTTACCTCTGTATTGACAAGCATAAAAATTCATAAGTAATTTAGGTTCATATTCAGAAGTGACATCGGTAAATTTTCAAGTAAATATCGTATATTCATAAGTGCCTTTTAAAAATTTCGTATGTAAATTTTAGTTTCACATGAGAAACAACCTATTCTCAAGTGTAGTTCTTATTTGTCCCAATTAAGATTACCAATATTCCCAAGTTATAATAGCAATTTCAATAGTGTCTTTTCAAAATTTTAAACTCGTGTTTTAATTTCAATTAAGGACCTTAGTTCATTGTTGAAATTTCATTAATTTAGGATTCCTAATTGTCATTTTTCAACTTTCTCATTGGATTGCATGTGTCCTACCTCACCAAGCAACCAAATAAGGGTGTTCACGAGACAGGATGGGACCGAGACACCCCTATCCTAGTCCCGTCCTTAAAAAAAGATTGGGACTAAATTTTTTTTTCTTATGTCTCGTCCCGTCCTGAAAGTCGTCTCATCTCGTTAGGAATTGGGATGGGACCGAGATAAGATCAAGACCTCCTGCCGTCTCAATAAATCAAATAATATCAGAAAAAAATCTTGATAATAACATTCATTAAATTTTAAATCATATAATTTATTAAGTTTAAAATCAAAACAATACAAGTACATAAATCACAACAATTTAAAGTCAATTATTTAATTACATTAATCACAACTACACATTATGATAGCAATTATAAGTGATCTCTAGGCTATAAGAACAACAATAACAGGCAAGCCATACACAATATCAAATTATTGTTCTTCTACTTTAATTGAGATGTGTTAAGCTAATTACTCTTTAAAAAAATAAAACAAGAAATATGATATAAATAAAGTTATTAAATAGATAGATATAAGAATAAATTATAATAATATAATTAATATATTATAAAGAAAGAATTTTTCTGTTTACTCAATGCCATTAAAGTTATCAATATAAAAAACCTTAGTTTTATATAAGAACTGTAGGTATTGAAATTATAATTGATATAATTAATATAAGTATAATTAATTACAAGTATTCATTACAAAACTCTTTCCCTTTGCTAACCTTGTGTCCTTATTTTCATCCTTAGGATGGGAGAAATAAATAATGAAGAGAGGTACACGTACTAGAAGTGTACCGATGAATAAGGAGGAACAAGTATTGAAAGTTTTGCTGGTTAAGTCACTGTTGAGGGACAGAAGTGATGAATTGTTAAAGGAATTGCAAAACATGATGGTAGATATAAGGCAAACTATTCAAGACTATGATACAATGTTAAGAGATAAGGGCTAAGGAGAGAGAGTTGAGCACTAGAGCAAATCAGTGCAAGAGGAAGCCTAGAGTAAACCTGGACTGTCTCAGGGTTCAGGTAGTAGACTAGAGGTTGCGGGGCAACACTGATCTATTCATAGACCGGGCTAAAAACAAATCACCCTTTACTAGTAACAAGGTAATTAAGGGACTAAGCCTATTAGGGATTACCAAGTTTTTCCCAATTCATTAATAATCAAATTTTCAAAATTTATGAATAGGGAACAAGTTTCAAACCATTTACTAAGAGATCCTAAAATTTCAACATATAAATCTCTCCCATACACTTCATGTTGTTCGAATTAGAGTTACAATGTAATGACCTTAAATTTAAAATTAAAAAATAAATAAATTAATAAATTTTTGTCCTAGATGATATTTTATTGAAATTAGTTTTATAGCAAGTGGAGAGAGGTAATTTAATGGAATTTATGTTAGTGACTTTCTTGAAGTTTCAGAGTTTAAATTTTATTGAGTAAAAGTTTGATTTTATTTTGTTTTAAATTATAGAGAAATTTTATGCTCTTTCTTGTAATTTTCATTATGCCCTTTCTTGTAATTTTATCAATTAATTATTAATGTCAGATTTTCTTCCTCCACCACCATTCGAACACTAGAAAGTAATGAAAGGGTGAGAAATTACACACGTGCCCTTGTTCCTATTGGAACTCAACAAAAATATCTAAGGGGTTTATTGTAATTTTACTCAATGGGTTTCATTACTTAAAATTTTTTTCCCCTTTCTTGGTTAGTATCAGAGAGGAAAATTCAGGAGCTTGTGTCTGAAATTCTCTCCTCTTCTCCTCTTCCCATCGCACTCCCCTCAACCTTACCGCAATGTTGTCATTGTTGGATGGGAAGGCACAGCAAAAGATTAAAATTTTAAAGTTCCTATCGTAATATGGACTGAACGAACTGTTTAAATTAAGGTAGATAGAAGAGTTACATTTTAATTCTTTGAACTTAGCACACGTTCTCTTCAAGAGTTTGGATCTCAGGAACTAACAACTTAGATTTGCTCCTTCTACTAGTATTCACACGACCAGCTCTCTAACTCGAATAACGTGCTAGTGCTCCCAGCATCCGTTCTTCTTTGAACATTAGTTTTCCTTTCTATAGGGTATTTCGTGGCTTTTAAAGTGTTTTTACCATCCGAACTTTTCTAACTCTATGTTCATTCATAAAGAACGTCCCTATCTATATATAGTATATAGATTAGGGTTTTCATCTTCCACCTAAAAAGCCCAAAAAAATTTAATTAAATTTATCTCGTAAATTTAATCCATGATATCATATCTAATTCTAATTTATCTTATAAATTCAAATTATAAAACTGACATGAAATTCTCTCATATTATATTAGTTATTAAATTTAATTTATCATATAAAATTAAATTTAAAACTAACATAACATAATATAACATAACATAACATAATATAATATAATATAATATAATATAATATATATCACATATACATATTATATTATATATATATTATATATATTTAATTTTATATATCAGTTCCATATATCATATATATATTTCAAAAATAAATATTCAAATATGTGTGTGTGTGTGTGTGTGTGAAATTCATTCACCCGATATTACATTCATTGAATCTAGACATATTCTAGATTCAATAAACTTGGACATTATAGCTCAATTTAGGCTGTTCTTATGTATGACCCTGTAGGCTCATATGAAATTGGTAATAGGCTAATTACGCTATTAGCCCATAAGTCACAAGTGGCCTCTAGCGACATTATAACTACCCAATTCACATAGGGATCGATGATCTGATGTAACCTATTATGCAACCATATCCCATCCATTTTCTCACACGATGTTTCGGTCAAATATGAGAAATGAAATTGGCATTCTCCTTTACCTGACGGTTACTTTCTTGATCTTTAAGTGGACTGATAATAACAATGGAGAAACCCTTTTCATTATATTATGGCCATATATTTTCTCAGTTTTACTCATCAAGGGGCCCAGTAATATCTTTCACTTAATGTAAGGGACAAATTTCATCTTGACCACTCATATTCCTCTACATGAATATTACTAAACTCAATCATAGCCTTTATGATCACCTGATCAAAGGTAACTTTTGACTAGGTCAAAGTTCAGTGGTTATCATGTAGGAATCCATGATGATCTTAGGTCAAAGGGCTTAGTGATATAGTTACATATGAGATAAGCTTATAATTTGTACCATGCAACTTTCTCATAACAGGTTAATCCAGAACCTTGTACTCTTTTAAGTGCCTATGACTTTGATTTGTATCTCTATAATTAATCAAAGTTATACTAGTCTTGTTTTATCTATGATCCCTCATAGATGACCGACCAAGGACATTTATGACAATCACTATAATTTGTTCAATGATACAGTTATCATATTAATCATGCAATTGATATGACAACAAAAGAAAAATTCATTAAATAACAATATGCATAGTATAATGATTGACCCTAGGGCACAACTTCCAACAGTCATCTCCCCACTGCTGCCAATTCATCTTTTCTCTTTCCCTCTCTCCTTTACCTGCCTCTATGGGGTCAAGTAGTTAAAGCTCTTCCTCTGTTTCTTCTCTACTTTAGGCTGACGGTGGTGCATGAGTGTGTTCAAATTTCATCTTCCTTCCTTTTAAGCTACCAGACGTCCGTGTGTGTGGGTATAGCGAGTTCAAGTTTTCTCTTTTTCCCTCTTTTGGTCTTCGATTTCTGCTCCTTGTCCTCATTGAACAGCAAGCCTTCCTCATCTTCTTAGGTGTTGTCTATGAGTTGAGGTGTCATAGTTGCCACTAAACTTTAATTTGAGGTAAGACACTGGTTCTTTCTTGTCCCTCTTTGAATTTACCAGCAATAGTGAATCATTCTTTCCTTCTCTTGCCGATTGATGCAGACCCTATTTCTCATTATTGCTGTTGTGCATTTTTTTTTGAAAGGATTGGAGTGTTGTTTCAGTTAGTGTTGAAAGTTATTTGATTATGGTGTTGAGCTAAATTTTAATTATGGAATTAAATGTTGGAAATTGTTGAAATTCTTGGATGCTTGTCACATGACTTGGTCAATGGAAAATGTCCTCGAAATATTTGCATAAATGCTTACCAGAATTCTTAAGAAGGGATTGGAATTTGACTAGGGGAAGTATTAGAGACATTATTGAATGCTGGCTGTAAATTGAACCATGAAGGAATATTTAAAAAATAAAAGGTTAAATATGAAGTTTTACTTGGCTATATAATTTAAATATTGAAGCATGTAAGGTATTTAGCAAAATGTTTGAAAGGAGAAGATTTTGTTGATTTTTGGTAAAAATTAAACTATATGGTAGGTAATTATTATAAGTGAGCCCAATGGGTAGAGGCCCAACCCACAATCCAGTAGCTGTTAGTTGTTCTCTATCTCTTAACAGACTGAGTTAGAGATAATGGAATATAATTATTTAATTATTTAATAAAGCAGTTACTGATCTAATCCTTATAAGTCGATCAGTCGATAACTACAAACACACTACAAACACAAGATACATTTTCCTCTACTCCATTATCTTTGCATTCTCTAGAGACTCTGGGGTCCAATGGGTTGTGCGTTTGTCTTCACTCGAGGTAATCGAGCTATCTTAAGCAATCAATGGATTCCTCAGGTACGCACAGAATTACTTTATTCTATCACATTCAATTATATATGAATTGAGATACTAGATTTACAACAACTCTTACCTCAACAATGGCGAGTTCTCAATGAGCACGGAGTAGGGGAGAATAAATGAATCTTAGTTCAAATGATTAGAGATCGATCAATGATGGAACATGACCAAGCATTCACCGACAGTGGTCTGAACTACAATCAAAGGTTGAAGAAGATACGAAAGGATTTCAATTTTTAGTTCTCTTAGCAACTCAGAATAGGGTCGCAAAAGAAAGAATTACGCATCTGGTAGGAAATCTATGGCGCACCTCCACTCCGGCAACAACAGCGAGTCCAAATAGCAAAGCTTCTCGACAAAATCTCCCACGATCTCTCAACTGATATCTGATCAAAAATTGAATCAGGGAGGAGGAAACAAATAAGCATAAGCAAATGGTTATAAGGGCATATCAATAATGGCAGAAGGATTTCGAACCTATGACCCATAAATGAAACAATAGCATGATTTCCTCCAGACCAAGATTTCTCTTTGTATATTTATTCCAAATACCATCAAAATATTTAATTATAAATTTTATTTTTTAATTTAAACTCCAAAGTTATTACGCTAATGGCCTATAAAGTTAGTGGACCACAGGCTTTCTAACATTCTAAAATTTTTAAGACTCAAAATTAAATAAAATAATAATAATAAATAAAATATAGATAATTAAATTAAAATTAAGAATAATTTGATAAAAGTTCAGAGTTAAAATTTTATTAAACAAAAGTTTGATTTTATTCTATTCTTAACTATAGCCTTTTGTGTTATAACAAAAAATTTGGGCTCTTTTTTGTAATTTTTCTCAAATTGTTATGTTCAATTTTTTTAAAGGCCAAAGCACGAAATGAAATAGAAAGCAAAGAAAACAAGAAATGGACAAGGCTAAAACAAAGAGAGAGTGATGGTGGAGGAGAGGAAGGAAGAGAGGAAAGCTAGAGCTCGAATTTGGAAGTCTTTACGGTGGTTGTGAAGTTAGGTACATATTATGTAAGCTCTCTACTTCAGAGCCTTTCCTCTTGAGTTTTCTTGAGTTTTTGGAAGACATAAATTCTGAATTTTGATCTCAAAAGCTTTATTCTTATAAAATTTGGTTTCAATAAGTCTTAAGGAAGTTATTTTTGAGTTTCTATGAGATATTCTAATATCTTGAGTAGGTAATTAAATGAAAGAAGGGAGTTTTAGACAAAAATTAAACCTTAAAGGATTGGATTTTGCTCTTTAATGATTTAAGCATATTGATTTAGTTATAATTATGCTATTTGCGTCACATTATGAATTTCTAAAGTGTGACCAGCTGGAATACAAGAAACTCATATTCCATAAGCTCAAACCTATATAACGTCTAATGTTTTAATTATCTAATCTTATCATATAATCACCATTGTATTAAACAAATACTAGTAGTAACAAAATATTCAAACCTATTGTAGAAATTTCGATAGAATCTTCCTTAAAAGTTGGACTACTCGAAACCTCTACAACCTACTAAAAGAATATCCAAGCAACATTTGGAGTTCTACTCTAATACAGCATATATATATATATAACCCAAAATAATTCAACTAGGAATCCTACCTATATGATTCATGGAGCAATTTTAAAACAAAACCAAAATACTTAAATATTTATATTAATACACAATGTGAACAGAGCAACAAAATACTTCTAATTGTCTCAAGGAGTCGCATGAGGTCTATTGAAAAGTAGGTCCACTTCTACTATCTGAATACCAAAAATTCTTCATGTAAATAACGTCCCTAAATAATAATAATAAACAAAACGATAACCACAAACACATGCAAGAGGAAACAAGTGACTAATCATGGTATCATGAAATAACAATACAATTTATCTTGATAATTAAGTAACAGGATAAAAAAAGAGAAAGTAGAGAATCATGATCAACTATTTAGAAATATATCTTTTTATATGAAACAAATCACAAAATACAATCCTTAAGAGCAAGAATATGAATTTAAAAAATTGTTTTCGATTAGGATCTAAATAGAATGAATAAGAGGAGTGAACACACAGTCTACGAAAGTAAATAACATTCAACGTGGCTAGAAGTCATAAAAACAAACGCAAGCATAAAGCTCATGAATAACAGGCGTGGATTATACCAATGAAATTACACCCTGCCTTCCACGTGTGTGGCTGATACACGAAGCTAGCACCTCCAATGTACCTTACTAGCTAGGTATGCCATGATGTGTCAGGGGCTAATGAAACTGTCATTAACAACTAGCGTTTTGCATTCAATCCTATAAAACGTGTCCGACATGCATGGAGGCTAAAATCCTTATAGTTCAAATTGTTCTTTAATTTGTAAAGTACAAATAATCTTTTCATCAATAATTTATTTGATCCATACGTGTATAGTACTTTTAAAAAAAAAAATACCACGTGAATACTCACGTAATTAAAGTTGAATAATAAATAAACTAATTACATATAAATTAGTTTAATTATAAAATAAAATTAAAAAATTAAAGTTAATAAATAAATAAAGCAAGAAAAAAATTATCACTTCTATTTATTGAGAAATACTATTTACTTACTTAATAGATTGCGTAGTTCTTAAAATTTTCTTCGCACAACTTCCATTAAATTTATCTTCTTGTGAAGTTCCTATTAGATATAATAGTATCATAATATATTTTTAATTATCAATATTTAATAACTATACTTCTCAACTCATCATTTTTCAAGAATGAATATAAATAACATATATATATATATATATATATATATAACCCATGATTGTGTACAGCAGCCAAAACACAAGGCAGCGTTCACACATCTATAGTAGGCTTTAAAATCTTCAATTTAAAATTAGTTAAGTAACAATTTTTCCTTACACACACAACAACTAAATCAAAGGTGTAAGGAAAGAATTTAAATTTTAGCATCTAAAACAAGAGAATTATCAATTTCCAGGCACCCCATTTGCTCAATTCTTACATAACAGGGAAGAAAAATAAAGGAGACATGAAGATTCCATCATACCACAATCCACGCAGCCAAGGAAGAAAAGAAAAGCGAAAATGAAAGATTCCAGGTAGACTAGTGATGATGCTGAAAATGAAAGAAGAGGGAGACGCTGCCACGTGGATCGGAGGGGGAGGAAATCGACGATGAAGCCCAGTAGAAGGAAGAACTCATTAGAGATGATCAACCACACAAGTCGATGATGAGCTGAAGGGCGGCGAACAACCGAAGAAAAAGATAAAGAGAGGAAAGAAAGAATGATCAGGTGTGATTCTTGGTTTCTCACTCTCTCTCTTGTCAGTCTCGGTTTGCTGAAATGAAAAGGAAGGAAGGAGAGATCAAAAATAGCTTATGGGGTTAAGGGCTTAATAGTAATTTCAAGATGCTAAAATAATAAAATAATAATTAAAATACTGATTAAAGTAATGGAAAGACTTAAAACCCACTGCCTTATGATAATCTGTAAGCAAAACTCCGCAGCACCGCTATCGAATTGTGCAAGTCTATCCCAACCTAGATAAATATACTTAAATATTTAATCATAAATTTTAATTAATTTCATAATAATTTTTTAAAAATATTTTCTTAAAAAAATTATCAGGTTATTACAATTTGAATCTAATAAAATTTAAAATAAGCTTTGATTTTTATTATAAGAACTAATTGTGAAAGTTAGTAATACTAAATGAAGGTTTTTTATTGATTAAAAATTATATGGTTTGGAAATTAGATTAATGGTGGTTAATAAATATTTTTGGTGGTTAAGTGATATTGTGCAGATGGTTGTTTTAAAATTTGGACCATTAAGATGAATTATGGTCGATTGATTTAAGTTGTGTAGTATAAGTTTTAGCCTTCCTCTATGCTTTTTGCCATGAGAATTGATGTGGATTATTTATATGTTGTAGGAATTGTTGATGAAATTTGTTTGAAAGTTAAGGAATAAGCCAAGTCTTATTTCTATACAAAAGAAAACCCTTTTAGTACAAAAAAAAGTTGAGGTAACAGGAGAATTTAAAATTCTTATTGCTTTGTTTGACTATTTTTAAATAAATATCACTAGCTATCATGCATTATATGTTTTAAATGATTAAACGCAATTAACTATGTTTTATAAGGACTTATGGGGTTCTATTTGGATAATAATGCATATATGCTTTCTATTTGTTTAATAATAATGTTTTTATGAAAATAAGGTTGTTTGCATGCATTATAATTATAGAGAATGGATGTTACATTTAAAGAAGTGTAACTAGGTTATGTACCTCGAATAGACTAAGGAATCGCTTAAGGGAGGAGTGATATATGTTATACTATCCTAGAGTGTTGAAGTGATTAATACTCAGGATAGGTAGACAAGAGTAAAGTGCATGATCTCAATAAGAGTTCACCGATAGGAAGTTGTAGACTTGTAATATTCTATAGCACACTGGCGGTACTTAGTATTGCCTTTGGTATTGTGGGTTCAGTGTATTGAAGTGGTTAGTGAATTGAGTATTCGACACCTCTCAATGGGCTTGAGTGCCTAGGCCAAGATAGCCTTCACATGAAGGATAAGTCAGGTTGGCTCTAGGAGGGAGTTAACTTCAATTATTCAGAATTTACGTCGAAGGGGCATAGATGGTTTGATATATCATATCATATCTTAGATTATATTTCATGTCTGTGGAGGTACAAGTGAATATAAAATTCACCTACGAGCTAAGGAGTGTCGAGGACATTCTATCGATCAGGAAAGGTCACACCGACCTTAGAATGAAAAACAAAACCTCAAGATCGATCTCTCTCTCTGTTCTGCGTATTTGACTGACAAAGAAAGAGAAGAATTTGAATAAAAAAGACTATAAGAAAAATTACAAGACAAGACCAAAACTTGTTAAAAAATTACAAAATATACCCCACCAGATTTTTTTTATTGTATTATATTTAATTTTTTATAATATTTCTATAAAATAGGCACTTTTGTAATTTATCATATGAAAGAAAATAAAACTAACTTTTGACTTAAGTAAAATTTGAACTCTAGACCTCTATATAAGTAACCAATATAATTTTCACTAGGTCAATACTCCTCATGTGTTATGAACTAAAATGATTAAATTAAGTAAAATATCAATAGAGAAGGAAAATCATTTAACTTAAATTTTTGGGTCATTACAATTAGAATTTTAAATGACCAAGCTGTAGAGAAAATTTTAAATTATAAAAGAATTATAATTTAAAATGAATTTGTATTTGGATCTGTATATCAAAATGAGAAATTTAGTTTAAATCCAAATCTAAATTTAAATTTCAATTAATACAATCAAACCATTAAAAGAAAAGGATTCAAATGTAAATATGAATCCAAATTTTAATTAAAATCTAAATTCAAATTTAAATTGAGTGGTTTATATGTAAATATGTCGGAATAAAGGGAAGGACAGATATATTTATTTTTAAAATTCATCTCTTTCTAATGCGCTATATTCTAATGGCTTGTGAAAATCATATCTCGCTTCTCAGACTCATTTTCGGACCAATAAATTCATTTTAATCTAACAAGTACAAGCTGGGAAGCACTGTCTGTATTCATCAATCAATTGGTTAAAACACACTTTTATTTGCGTGAAGAGTAAGAAATACATTTAGTGACTAAAATAAGTTAAACATATAACAATTATATATCTAGACCATAAGCACCGACATTATTAAAAATAAATAAATTTACACGTATTTGATATGACAAACATATGTACTTCGATATATGTATTACATATTTTACCAATTGTATTACTACATTTCTTCTCATCAAAATATTTCTATATGACTTAATTAAAAACTTAAAAAACATTAATATTTTTCTTGACTAGTATAAATGCATCTGTATTATCTGCTTAAAACTCAAGATACCCTTATATCTTTCCATACATATATCCTAAAATTTTAAAATTATCATATTCAATGTATCATGTTAATTAAATTGTATCACACATATATACTTGTTTCTGTGCAAATTAGCATGTGTTTATACGAACATAATATACATCAACGATTAAACCTTGCAAATAGTACAAGAAAATATATTAAAAAAATAGGCGTTATACAAAAATTGAACAGAAGATGGATTTCTTTATCTTTTTTTTTTTAATATATGGTCACGGATAATCACATAAGAAGAAGAAATTAAGTTAGATTTAGAATCATAAGGATTTAATACCTTAAGGATGGATCGTCAAAAATCAAAATATTAATATTGTCATCCAAAGTTTGATGATCAAATTAATCAACACATTTGTTAAATTGTCTAAGCACATGGTTGAAAGCGATCATCCAATTCTTTATAGCTAAGCCTGTGATCTTCTTTATAAGTTTGTTGAGAGGATGGTTCGAATAATAATCATGTTAAATAGGTGTCAAAGCTTCAAGAGAGTCAAAATAAATATTTACAGAGATGAATTTGTTCCTCCAACAAAAGTTAAAATGCTTAAAAATGTCCAAAAGTTCAATAACAGATATTTTCAATTTTTCACATACACAAGATATAGATTTAGCAACCAAATTCACAACATAGCAGATAATTTAACTTTATTTTTATCATTATTTTATTTTTCAATTATATTCTCATAATAAAATATGTTGGACGCACAATATCTCCACACCAATAACTAGCCTCCCTCATAGTCCTATAAATTACATATCGAGAGCTCATAGTTTGTTATCAGCATCTTCAAACACACAATGTTTTGAGTTCAAGTTCAACAATAATGTCCTCTAAACATTTGCTAGTGTTCCTTTTCATAGCCGATGTCTCTCATCGCTTCTAGCTTTGCATATGATTACCAGCCTCCCACTTATAAGTCTCCTCTCTTTGGAAAATCACATGTCAACAAAATCATTGAAGAGGCATCAAGTGACAGTCCACAGTACGAGGAACCGTCAATAATTGAGACTGCTTCAGTTAAGAAACCACTTGCTGGAACCCCTCCACCTCCACCTCCACCTCCAGTATACAATCGATTCATATTTGCAAAATCACATGTTAACAAAATCACATCACCTTTTGATGATCCTGGCACTGGTGAACTTCTGGTAGAAGATTCGTCTATCAAAATTCCAACCATTGAAAAGACACCTGGTGACAGCCCACAATATGAGAAAGCATCAGTTGAGGCTGCTTCAGATATGAAACAAGTTTGTAAACCTCGACCTCCTCCTCCTCCTCCTCCTCCACCACCTTCAATCTTAAATTAATTCATATGTTGAAGTCCCAATCATTGAAGTGACAATCTATGATATGAGAATTGAATAAGCCACGTGTTTTAAAAACCTACCTAAACGCGTTGAGTATGCTACGATTGAAAGTGTATTTTGATATTAAAATAAGAGATCAGAACGTACATAGGAGCTTCCTACAGTATTTGTCTTCTGCTGTTTCGGCTTTTCTATTTTTGTATATTG
This sequence comes from Prosopis cineraria, assembly GCF_029017545.1. Taxonomy (NCBI): domain Eukaryota; kingdom Viridiplantae; phylum Streptophyta; class Magnoliopsida; order Fabales; family Fabaceae; genus Prosopis; species Prosopis cineraria. The sequence goes on along the minus strand of NW_026555339.1, from coordinate 35,048,792 downwards.
GGCCCTGGTGTTTAGATTGAATGGCTGTACATTCCATTCTCCTACATTGAAGAATAAATAAAATTGTGTATTTTGGCCTACTTCTCCTAGTATATTTTATTTTATTAGCTATAATATATAGCCAAACAAATCTATAATCAACATTGTAATGAATATTCAGCTATCTTTATTAAGGAAAAAAAAAAGGAATATATAGGTATCCATGAACCACGAACTTTGTTTCTAATGTATTGAAGAATGGCCCAATCTATTTTTTCTTTTAATTTTTCAATTATTTTGTATACAAGAAAGCTTCGAATGAACAATGAAATTTTGATATATATATATATATATATATATCTTAACTATACCCTGCGGATAAAAATCCATGAGATATTTATATTTAATATAATAAATTATATTTGTTAATTTCTTACATTTATTTATATTTATGTGTATGCAAATTGGTTTGAATTGTCCATTTCAACATTTATTATCTATAAAAAATTTATAGGAAAAATTAATCATTTAGTTTTTATAGTTTTGACTCAGTTGTAACTCAATCCTTCAACTTTGATTTATTATAATTCAATCTTTAAAGTTTTGACTCAGTTATAAATTAATTCCTAAACTTTGGCTCTCATAATTTAGTTCCTAAAGTTTCAACATCTTAAATATTAATCCCTATATTTTAAAAAATAAAATTATAAAGATTAAAAATATTTTAAAATTTTGATATTTATAAATATTAAAAGGGTTTAATAATTTAAATTATTAGTAATAAATTTTAAAATATTTTTAATTTTTATAATTTTTATAATTTTATTTTTTTAAAATATATGGACCAACATTTAAGAGCTTGAAATTTTACGGACTAAATTATAAGAGGCAAAGTTCAGAGACTAATTTATAATAGAATCAAAACTTCAAGAACTGAGTAACAACTAAGTCAAAACTACAATGACTAAATGATTAATTTTTTTAGATTTATAATTCACAAGTTGAATTTCTTATTAACACTTCTTTTAACATAGAGTCTCCATGAAATTGATTATGCTTACTTGAGGCTATAATTGTCTAATTGGCATGCAAATAATGTAATAAAGCTCATTTGGGATTTACATACATACATATATCAGCCTATAAGTTGTTTAAGGTTAAACTTAATTAATAAAGCTCTTATCAGTTAATTTGATTTTCACTCACAACTATAGCTTCACAATTTACAAGTAAAAATATGTAATTCACAAGTTACATTTCTTATTTAATGCTTAATATAGCATGGAGTCCATTGAGTTAATTATGCCTACTTGATGCTATAATTGGTCTAATTAGAATGTAAGACATAATTAACTCAATGAAGACTCCATATTATATATCAAACATTTAACTAGTGAATTATAAATTTTTACTTATAAAATGTGATGTTGTAATTGTAAGTAAATAACAATATTGCCTTTATACCCTAACTTCAAATTACATTCAAGTCTCAAAAAACTTTGTTGTGGTTTTTAAATTTTACAGAACTTATTTATAAATAAACTTCATATATAAGACCTATTTGTAATTTTTCATAATAAAATTTTGATCGTTTAAATTTTTCTTAATTATTGATTTAATCTTTTAGGTTTTGAAACACAAATTAACCTTTAACTTAATCTTATATGTAAAGTATGTATATGACTTGATATAAATATATAACTAAATGAAAATAAGCCAGCTTTCATAGGTCATCTGATTTCCTTATTTTTCCCTAGTTTACAAATTATTTAGTTATCAAATAAGGAAAAATAAGGAAATCAGATGACTTGTTGAAACTAACATGTTCTCATATAAGTATATATGCACATCAATTGTCAATATACTTTATATACAGATTAATTTGAAGGCTAATATATATTTTAAAATCTAAAACATTATGACAATTTAAGAAATAATAAAAGGCTAAAATTAATAAAAATTAAATTTGATGAATCAAATTAATATTATTGAAGCAATGTTGAGGACTAAAAATTTTACGCTCCTGCTTACATCCAAGTTAGGTGCTGCCTAGGTAATGTACGACGCATGATAAATTTTCATAGCAAAGTTTACTTAGAAACTAACAAGATAGTAAAGATTGAAGTTTTGAAGCATGAATTCTACGCCTGTCTGCCACTTTAACGAACACATAATAACTCTGCCAAACTCACCTTCAAGAACCTCCATAAAAAGGGACATGCCTGAAAAATGAAAATCACAGCAGACAAAACAGACAGACTTAAACAAAGCAATAAGGAAATACCCAATATAAAATCACCAAAAAATATCTTATCTTATATTATTGTAAAGTATGTCACATTATAGTAGATCAACAGTTCGATATACAATAATCTGATATTTACTTCTTTGAAGTTTTTTATATGCTGACATTTTGTTTTTAACTTTTATGTATGAAAAGAGTATGTGGGCCCCACAAAAAGAGGGTTTACGACCTATAGTGAAAATATATAGGTGATATATATAAAACTTGTAAAAATGATGGGCATGAACCTGCAGTAAAATTGTAAATTTAATTTAGATAAAATGTAAAAAAGTTGATATGCAATCAGTGAATTTTTTTTTCAAAAATTAATTTACATAGAATAATAAATTTTAAATAAAACAATATTAATTGCATTTCTTATACGCCTAAGATAAAAATTTTAAATTTATGCAGGGATACTCATTCTTGAAGAATACACTAAAATAAATAATTTTTTTTTTCATCCTTTTTTCAAATTTTATCTTTTAAATACTAAACACGGAAAATAGGTCTAGTGACCATTTATGATTTGATCTGTACTCAAAGAAAGAAACCAATTTCTCGAGCTGACAGGCCTACAACGCTCACAACACAAACATTTGAGTTCTGAACAATCCATGCTCAGACCCTACGGCTGTATGAATCGTGTTTTTGGTTCAGTGATATATGAAAGTTCAAAACAAGATGCTCCCACCAACAGCCATAAGTTCGATGGACTACTCAAATACCAGACTAGCAAGACAACGAATAATCAAATATTAGGAATGGGGCAAAAAAACAGACTAACCCTTGAAGAAAATTTTCAGTGGCTTACATGAACGAGCCATACTAAACACTAGGAAAGGAAAATTTGGAGATCATGATTGGTCAACAGAAGATATAAACCAAAACAGCCTCAGTGTATGCCAATAGATTCAAAATGGTCCTTGTGGGGTTTTCTTCCCAAGGATGGCTTCCCAAACTGAAGATGAAAATGGTGCCTTTTTGTCCAAAAATTCTCTAATGGCTTTTTCATTGAGATGAAAACCCTTTTCCATCAATCGTCTGATAACACTCTGAGCCTCTATTACGCCTTTTTCCTTGCAGATACTGTCAACTAGGCCAACAAAAGTCAATAGATTTGGAGAATGACCTCCTCCTAACATCTCCACACAAAATTCAATAGCATCCTGCAACCTGTTACACTTGTAGAGTCCTTGTACAAGGACCGTGTAGCTGAATGCATTTGGTGAAATGCCATTGTTTTGCATTTTCCTGAAAATCCTTATTGCATCATCAGCTTTATGGGCCTTCATGTAGCCTTCCACAACGGCTGTGTATATGACAACCTCTGGAATAGTACCTTTCTCTCGCATCAAACCGAAAAGTTTCATGGCCTCTTGAACAAGACCATCTTTGCATAAGCCATCAAGCATAGCCACTGCATTGGGGATTAGACCAGTTTCCTTCATCTTCTTGAAGATCTCATCAGCATCCTGTGGTAGAGATTCTGCAGCTGGTTGATCAGGGCTTGACTTGTTCTCTTCTTTGAATTGGCTGCTTCCCGCATCCTCTGAAGGGTTAGCTCTTTTATCATCAAAACCAAGCTTGAACTTCTCAAGAAAACTATTGTCCATTCGAGGGGCTTCCTTATTTGTTTCTACAGCCATGTTTCTACCCCGAAATCGATCACTGGATTGGGAAGATATATTTGACTTGCCAGCATCACCTAGAGGGTTAAAAGATCTTGGAGTGACAGGACAGGAGCCTCTGCTAAATTCACGGAAATTTGGAGGAGGCTGATTGAACTGGTTGTCACTTCTCGAAGGCCTACTTCGAGTTGGTTCTGAAGAATGCTGTTGGATTCTACTGTTAACACCATTGTCATCAAAATGTGAAAAATCATCAGATGCTCCCATAGGTCGTTTGATGGAGCCATCATGGTCATCAGAGTAGCTAATGTGCCGAACAGTCCCAATCCAAGGTGCTGGTGAAGAAGCACGAGAGAAGTGCAATGGAGAAGATGTGCAATGTGGAAGAGAGAACCTACCAATGCTGGAGGAGGATACAAGCCTATAAACCTTTCTTTGCAATGCTGGCATGTAAACCTGTTAACATGGAACAACCAATCATTAAATCGGAAGTATATGAAAATATGGGAAAGAAAATAAGCAGACAACCCAATACTGAATAAAAATCAAGTAACAAGGCATCCAGGAAGTAAGGGGGAAAACGACCAGATGCTTTGAAATTATAAACCCTGCTAGAGGATGGGACTATTATATGATGAACACAGAGCCTATTAGGATATTTGAGTCAAGAATAATGGATATAAAAAAAATGGTATTCTATTTAATTATATAATTAGACAATAAATGTTAAGTTCTAGCTATCACTTTTAAAGTTAACGGATGTTACATGAGCATTTTATGATGATGACCATTGCATTTGTGAAACAAAGTCAGTCAGATATTAAACTTTTGAAATCTAAAACTTTGGTGCATAACATCAAGATTGAGGCAAGGAATTTAGGTTATTTCAAATTCCAGCAGCCAAATCAAAACTGAAGATCAAGTAACAAGAACATTCAAGGATGACCAATGAAGTTTAACTAAATTTAGTATCAGACATAAAGACCCCATATTTAAAAGCAATGTTAGGGTAAAGGAAGAAGATCACTGATAAGACAACATAAGCGACTGGCCAGGAATAAATTGTGAAGAAAACAAAATAAAAAATTGCGTGAGATAAAAGACTATCACTAAGAATTAATCACAGTTTTCTTTTCTCTCCATTGAAAAATTTAATCCAAAGTGCAAAAATTGTTATAAGCCATAAGAATTCACAAAAGTAAGAATTAAAAGATCACTGCAGTGATCCAACAAAATGGCCATTACATAAAGGCCAAGGCTTCAGACTCCAGTAATTTCCCCTGAAATCAGCCGATCAACTCTGCATAGCAATAGCTTAATTGCTAGGGATGGAATTTATGCTGACTTTTCACTCTTTCATTACTGTAAAGATACAATGCTGATGTAGGACATGGGAAGGGGGGAATTAGGGAAGAATGGAGGGAGAATATAGAACAAAAAAAGTGGATGCAAAATAATCTTAATCTTTTTCAAGAGGCCGAAAGTCTATCAACTGATAAAACATGGCTTTCTATAGAGTCTGAGACGCAAATAATAATATAAAATAACTTTTAAGAAATAACCTAGATATCATATTTTCAAATAGTTCAAAGAAAATCTAACTTAGTGAAATAAAGAAAATTACTAGCCACAAAATAAACCTAATTATTTATAAGCTTCTACACACCAAACAACTCTTCAGCTTTTCATCATTTCCCCCTTGCTTGAGATAATTTGCCTCTCGAGAGAAAGAGAGCTTGTAGGACCCAAGTAAAGGTGGGATCTACGCTATGTGTTATGTTTTTATAATTCTAACATTCATTAGTTAGTTATAACCATTAATTACTAGCCGTTGTGGATATTTAGAGGTCATATAAATACTTTTATATTCAATTGTATTATGTTGTTGTTGATCAATAGAGTTGGGTATTGTTCAGAAAGTTCTCTTCTCTCTTGTCTCTCTTCCTCTCCAATCTCTTGTCTCTCTTCTTCTCTCAACCTTCCTCTATTCTTCTCCTCCTATCTTCTTCTATCATCTATTCCATTCTACTATTGCGAACATCTAATAGTGGGATCTCTATCGGACTACAATGATGCCTTCGACACCATAGCCTGCAAGACAGACCTCCCACAAGATTATCTGGTTGAAGCATATATGGAAGGGTTGGCAAAAGATTACGCAGGCCCAGTCAGACTTTTCAAGCCACGTACACTTCAAGAAGCTCGATCCTTGGCTCGGATGCAAGAAATCACATTATAGCAACAGAATGAGAAGAAAACGAGTGGCAAGATATCTTTGCATGTGGCCACCTCTTCGAATTTGTCATCTCAGAATGCTCAACATACGTGGGGTTCTTATAAAAATGCTTTAAGTGGTGGGACCCAGGGCAAAGGGGAAATTACTTCTTTAGCCTCTAAACCTTTGCTGTCTTCCACCAAGAGCACTAATAGCATTTCAAAAACGCTTTCTGCAGAGGAAGAAGCTGAATACCAAAGTAAAAGCCTTTGCTTTTACTACCATGGAACATTCTCAAAGGATCATAAATGTCCTCAAAGACAAAAATTACAACTTCACTTTATTGAAGTTATAGAGGATATTGAAGATCAGATTTTCATAGAAGAACCAGAAAGCGGTGACAATATGGCGGAAGGAACACCTCAGATCTCATTATATGCTATTGAAGGGATTGACAGTGCTTCCTCAATAAGAATTGTGGGGTAATGTGGTAGGAAGCAATTCCAAATCCTCATTGATAGTGGAAGCACACGACTTTTTAGATCTGGGATCTGCAATAAAAATGGGGTGGGAGCCAGATAAAAATTGTGAATCATGGGTTGAGATTGCTGGTGGTCAGAAATTAAAGGTACAAGGGATGTGGAAAGGCTTTAGATGGCGTGTGCAACACTTGGAATTTATCTTTGACTTCAGAATTCTAGAGCTGCATTCCTATGACATGATTTTAGGGCTGCATTGGTTGAAAAGCCTTAAAAAAGCTTTTTGGAACTATGAAACTCTCACCATGATTTCCTGGTATGAGGGGAAATTGTGCAAACTTCAAGCCAACATTCCAAATCAGCTTAAAATGGTGCAGCCAAAGCACTTGGGAATGAAGGTTTCCCAGGAAAATCAAGCCTACTTACTATAACCTATTATAGATCAGCAATGCACCCTACAAAGTTTTTCCCTTCTAACACTTGGAGAAGTTCCAGCAGTGATTACAGCCACTCTGGAAGAATTCTCTGACCTTCTTGATGAACCTAAGGGTTTACCACCATTTAAGGATGGTCATAATCGTCCCATTATTCTCTAGAAGGGCACAAACCCAATAAACCTTAAGCCTTACAGATATTCAGCTTCACAAAAGGATGTCATTGAAAAGTTAGTTGGTGATCTTCTACAATCAGGGGTCATCCAAGAAAATTCCTCTCCCTTCTCAGCCCCTATTGTTTTAGTTAAAAAGAAAGATGGCATTTAGAGGATGTGCATCAATTATAGGGAATTGAGCAAGAGGACAATTAAGAACTAATACCCCATTCCACTAGTGGAAGATTTATTTCATGAATTAACCACAGAAAAATGGTTTACAAAGCTGGATTTGCGTGCGGGATATCATCAAATCAGGATGGTACTGGAAGATATGCACAAAACTGCCTTTAAGACTCATAGTGGGCACTATGTGTGGTTAATTATGCCTTTTGGCTTAACTAATGCTCCGACAACATTTCAAAGGGCCATGAACAGTATCTTCTGATCATTTTTGCAAAGGTTTGTTCTTGTGTTCTTTGATGATATATTGGTTTATAATGCTAACCTTGTTGATCATGTGCAGCACTTGAAGCAAATCTTCTCTATTTTAAGAAAAAACCATTATTGTGTCAAAAAGAGTAAGTGTTCTTTTGCTGCCACTGAGGTGGAATATTTAGGGCATTTAATTGGAAATGGTAAGATTAGAACTAATCCTAAGAAGATACAAGCGATGGCTGATTGGCCTGAACCCCAAAATATCAAACAATGTGATACTTGTGCACAATGTAAATATGAAGCTATTTCATCCCCAGGCTGTTACAACCTTTACCTATACCTAGTCGAATTTGGGAAAGTATTACCATGAACTTTATTGAGGCACTTCCTAAATCTAATGGTAAGGACACAATTTGGGTTTTAATTGATAGGATGAGTAAGCATACGTATTTTATTCCTTTGACTCATCCTTATTCAACATCTTCTTTAGCACAAATTTTTATGGATTGTGTTTATAAATTACATGGTGCTCTCGCTGAAATTATATCTAACTGTGATCCAATTTTTGTGAGTGGATTTTGGAAAGAATTTTTACAGATTTTAGGTGTACAACAACATTGTTCTACTGCCTATTATCCTCAAACGGATGGCCAATCCAAAGTTCTTAATAGGTGTTTAGAAACCTATTTAAGGTGTATGTGTTGGAAGCAACCCAAGGAATGGAGTAGATGGTTATCAAAAGTTGAATGGTGATATCATACTACCTTTTATACAGCAACTAAGACCACTCCATTTGAACTCTTATATGGTTAAGCTCCTCCTTTACATTGTCCTTATTTACCACACAATTCTGTTCTAGATGTGTTACATAGGTCCTTCACAACTAGGGAAGAGATGATAAGAGTTTTAAAGCATCACTTGTACCACGCCGCCAGTATGATGAAGCAACGGGCTAATGCTCACAGATCTGATCGTGAATTTATGGTGGGACAATGGGTTTTTCTCAAGTTACAACCCTATAGACAACTATTTGTTGTTGCTAGGAGCTCTCAAAAATTAGCACCACGATTTTTTGGGCCTTACAAGGTGTTGGAAAGAAGAGGGGCTGTTCCTTACAAACTCGACTTACCACCTGATTCTAGAGTTCATCCCACCTTCCATGTGTCTTTGTTGAAGTTGCGTCCAGATCCTAGGGTGAAACAAAGACACCCTCCACTTGATTGGCCAGAAATTCCAGCCTCAAGTGAACTTGAACAGACTTTGAAGAAGATAGTGGGGCGCAAGAAGGGGTGAATTATTACTGAAATTCTAGTCAAATGAAAACAATTGCCAGATGAAGAAGCATCTTGGATGCCTTTGTACCAATTTCAGCAAAATTTTCCTAACTTTGTTATCAGTGATCCTTGAGGGCAAGGATCTCTTTTAGGGGGGTATTGTTATGCTTTTATAATTCTAACATTCATTAGTTAGTTATAACCATTAATTACTAGCCGTTGGGGGTATTTAGAGGTCATATAAATACTTTTCTGTTCAATTGTATTATGTTGTTGTTGATCACTAGAGTTCGGTATTATTTAGAAAGTTCTCTTCTCTCTTTTTCTCTCTTCCTCTCCAACCTCTCACCTCTCTTCTTCTCTCAACCTTCCTTTGTTCTTCTCTCCTCCTATCTTCTTCTATCATCTATTCCATTCTACTATTACAAACATCTAACACTATGAACCTCTTGCTCAATAGAAAAGGTTACCTCTTTAATGGCACTACGTTGTGCATTCTGTAGACATCCATGAGATTGTTCTATTTGGGAATAGCATGCCAGGCTAGGTAGTTTAATTAGAATTTTGGTAGGGATAAGACCAAAGCTTTAGATGAGGATGGATTTTATTAGCTTTCCCTTAGGCATGATGTTGCTAGCATTTTGTCCCACTATTGTATCAAACAAGCATTGCCATAATGTTTGTTATCCATTGGGATCATCACTTGGTAAATGATACATCTAAAGGGTTAATTGTTGATAATGATAAGCACAATAACATCATATAATAAATGCAGCTAACCTCACTTAGTGTGATAAGGCATGTTGTTGTTGCTGTACCTAAAACACCTAAGAGGTGGAATTAGGGAAGAGGGGAGATAGAGGGAGAACTGGGGAAGAATGGAGGAATAACAGAAAAGCATGGAAGGAGAAGTAGATGGAAAATAATCTCAACCTTATTTAATAGGTCAAAAAGTCTAACAAAGAGAAACCTTAGGCTACTCATAACTATAGGCCCTTGACACAACTAATAGACTTATAAAAAATAATAATAATAATCTAAACTAAAAGATAACCTAGATATCTCATTCTAAGTAGTTTAAATTCTAAGCTTTTCTACACATGTCTTTAGTTTTCTATCACATTCCTTTGTTTACAAATTTTGCAGATACGAAGATAAGCAGAAGGAATTTATATATATATATATATATAAAATAAGGAATTGTACTAAGAAGGAGAAGAGATAAAGATTTAAGGATGTCAGGAAAAGGTTGATGTTGAGGATATCATATAATCCGTTTCAGCATTATGCAATAGAAACTTATTTGTTAATGAATTCCTAGCTCATGGATAGTTATTGCGGACCCAGACTTCTATGGGAAAGAAATAAAAGATGCAGAAATCAATCCTTTTTCTGAAAACCAAACAGATGAATAGATTTGTAAGTTTAAAGCATGGCTATCTCAAAGAGTTGCTTCCCTTCACCACTACCGCAATAAGATTAGGAATAACAGCTCCCATAGCCTAATTTTAGATGAAAAAGAAGAACAAGTAAAATGGTCATTCAGATTCAAGCCACAACAAATTAAATGGAAATGTAAGTAGGAACTGAAAAACAGTCATTTTGGATATCAAAAAGCTTACCATCTGCTTGTTATGTATATCTTTGAAACTGGTGCTAGAATCAGATCAAAACAACTCTCAGAAGCTTCAGGCTACGTGAAACCAATAGAAATCAGATCCTCGTGAAGTAAATTAAAATGCTGATTTTTTTTTTTGAGTGAAAAATGCTGATTTTTTTATGGATATGCAAAACCAATTAGATCTTTTCATAATATCAGCTGAGCTGATTAAAGCATAACATTGTTCCATTCTTGGAACATGTAAAATTTTGTGCCAAAAGATGTGCTTAAAATTAAAGACCACAGCTGTTGCACAACGGTGGCCAAAATTCCTAAGATCCATTACTTTTTAAATGAGTATCAACCCACTCTAACCCCATGTCCAGGCAAGTCAAGCAATTATACATCTTACATAAACTCTTCCACCTTCTAAAGAAGCAATATATGCCCACCCACAGCCAGATTGAACAAAATACATTTCACCATAATATCCACCACAAAACCCGGTTACACATCATTCACTTCAGATTTTAAACCGCATCGCAGGAAATGCATTAATCAAAAGGAATATACCCAAAATAAGTGAACGTGAATTGCAAACTTTGAGATTGAAATAAAATAACATCAAGTATCAGAAGCACGAATTAAAGCAAAGAATGACCACAGAATGCTCAAGTACAACGCCAACTGCAAGCATGCAAGTAGCTAACCTTTTTTCTGACATAACTCCTCATTAACTAAAAGCCACTTTCAAACGCGTATGTGATAACTTGCACGCTCCAGAGAAATTTTCTTTAGGGGAAAAAATAATCTGACTTCAGTTAATTTCACCATCCCTTGTTGCATCGGTTGCCAAAGAGATAGAAAATTACAGTGTATTTTCGTTTTCTTCCCACATCCTTGCAGCCCTTTAAGAGGGCTAAGCTTACAAATGATTTTTTTGTGATTGTCTGATTGCCTTGTGGCTGAACAATCAAGCTATTTTTTTTTTTTTAATCCAAGCCCGATTAAGATAGACCAAAACAAGAAAGTGAGCTCAAGAATCGAGGCACAACAACGTACTAAACACAGAATCTAAAATTCTCAAAGGGAATCTTCGATGAGCAAAAATAGCTCCGATTGGGGATTCGGTTGGAAAAGACACCGAAAGGAAGACACTCACCTTGGCGAGCCGCTTGATGGAAGAATCTTCAGTTCAAGGGTCGCCGCGTCGGTTAGCTGCTTGTGAGTAGACAGTTGAAGGGAGAGGCGCGGAGAGACGGCGGAGACCAGACAGCAATGAAGCGAGCAGAGAGTGAAACGGGAGGCTGGCCCAAAGCACCATGAAGCCAGTCTGAAACGCGGCCCCCCGGGGTGGGGGTCCATCGTTTGAGAAATTTGATTTTTCTTTTTATGAACAGTAGGACTTTTGATATATTATATGCATGAACTTCTATAATTATTTTGAACATTAAATTAATTTTTATGCATTAATTATTTATATTTAATTTTTATTTTATATATTTAAATTATTAAATAGGTAAAACAATAACATAACAAAGCCTAAGCGTACTAGATTACTAGTGTCAAGGCTCAAGCGGCTGACAAGAAAAAGCTGAAGAAAATAAAATGAAAAATAGCCAATACAGAACTCATTATGGAATTATTTTGGACCTTACATTGTGACAATGAACGAGAAAGAAAGGACCATGTATGATATGCGAGACGTTTGCATTAATAAAGCCCAATTCAAAGCATTTTTTTTTTTTTACCTCCACCACTTGAGCTTCAAGACTAAATAGTGCATCAAATGTTAGAGAAAAAATTTGTGCGACCCGAAAATTTACCAAAGGCAAAGTCAAAAGTAAGAAGACTTGGTGAATCTAAAAACAATCTAAATTACCGTAACTTTAAGTGATGAACATAAAGTGAGACACATAACCAATACGAATGGTGAATCCAAGACCTTATGTTAGTGGGGGCGAAAGGGCAAATTATTATAATTTAAACTTTGTAAAATCAAAATGTTAAAACTAATAGTTAGAAAAGGTAAATTTTACATATCTTGTAGGTAAGTTTTGTAAAAGTGAGTGGGAGCAAGTTCCTACAATCACTAGCATGTTGGTTCGTCATTGCCAACATTTAAATCGAGTGAGCATATTTATTAACATTTTCAAAAACCATCTCATGAACATTTAGTGTCTACCCATTTAATAAGTGAACATGCTGAACATGGTTTATAGCAAATAAGAAAACTTGAAGCTAGAAGTCACTGTTTTGCTCCAAGGTATTAACATTGTGACAAGAAAAAAATTTCCCGAAGTTTTTCGTAATGTAGAAATCATATTGTTCATAAGGCAAGACCTAAATACCAACCCAAGTTGGTATTAGGCGTTTGGATGAAATGAAAGTGATCACGAGAGAATTTCGATGCCATGGGTAAAGAGAAATAGTTATAAGGTGTTTGGATGTAAAAATTTTACCAGATTTCCAATTATACTTTCCAATTTTGCTTAAAATTGGTTTTATTAATTGATTTTATAAATCAATTATACCACATAATATAAGGTGTGTTTAGATTTCAATTAGAACAAATTGTTGATGAAAAGAATTGATTAACATAATGTGGTGATGTTTAGAAAATATTTTCTATTGATTTTGAAAAAATTAAGGATGTTTGAATGATTTTTCATAAGCAGTTTTGATATTTAAAATACAACAAAGGATGTTCTTTTTTTGATGTAAATGTTGATATTGATATGTAAAATGAAGAGTAAAACTATAAAATGAACATTCTGACAACTCCCAATAATTACATTACAATTGATAGTCAAATAGGGTTCATTCTCATAAGGGGGAAAAAAAGAGTTTTAGACCTTGCAGTAGCCAAGCTCCATATCCATAACGACGCATAAAGATAACTACAGTCCTCCATTATTTAATATAAGACAATTTCTAAAAAAAATTTACCTTTTTTTCGTAACATTTTTAAAAATCTTACTTGATCTTCAATACAAATATTTATAAATTTTGGTGTAGTATTTATGAATTATTTTTAAAAGGACCTACATATTTAATTGGCTTTAAAAAATGCTCACATATAATTTTATTAAAAAATTATAAAGAATTAAATGAAAACTAATTCGATTTAAAACAAATGTAATGATTTACACTGAAAGTGTCTACAATCCTCAATCTTCCAAACTGCCCAATCAGGTTCTTAATTAAAACAACGTCTAGAAATGTTGTTTTATCTTAGTGCAAATTATTTTAAAAAAATTCACATATTTAATTAGTTTTATTTGAGTGTTATATTTGATTTTAAGATTCAAAGGTAAAAGTTAATTACTCCATCCTTTCAAAATCACAAAACATTTTTAGCCAAATTTACACCCTCAATAATTTAGTTAATTGTCTTTGAAATTAATTTTTTTTAATATTTACCTCTATTAAATAAGGTCAAATGCAAGATTCTTTTATTGATAATTAACAAATTTAAGGAAGAGAAAATATGACAAAAAAAATAAATTTGATAGTGTGAATAAGTAAACAAAAAACAAAACAAAACAAAACAAAAGTGGGAAACACTCGATTAATGTGCTGAACAAAGAACTTGCCAAGCACTCACAATGTAACAAGTCATTCAGATGTTATTCACATATTTGAGATATTCCCAAGTATGCAAATTACTCCTAATCAATTGCCTTTATAATATTATCCGCTTCTTAATTCCCTAACGCTCAAATGATATTATTGTTATTTCTTTTATATTTTGCAAATCCAAATCTTCAAGATAATTTAGAGGAATAGAAAAGAAAATCTCCGGTTTGTCACCATTCATAATAACATTATGTGTTGAGTTTAATTAATAAACTCCTAGATTACCTATATAACCAATATTCAAAGTTTCTAAGTTTTCTTGTAGAAAATAGACAACTTTCACTATGACTTATTCCACTTGCCTTAACCTTCTCTTTTCCAACCTTTCATCAAACACTTTATATATCTCAAGCTTAATATAGAAGAAGCAAACATGATCCTTGAATTTTTAAATCACATATCTTTTCCCAAAAAAAATTTAATTTTTATTTCTTAAAATTCCTTTCAAATTTCTTTCTCTGAATCCTATAAAAATTTATAAAGAAATTCTAATGGCCTTTGTTCAAATCAAACAACTTCCTTTCCAACACTTATATAATCAAAAGCAACTTTAATAACTCAAAGTTCCCTAATTCACTTTCATTGACTCTTAACATCTCACTATATCATTTTAGCCATAGGTACTTATTCCACTGAGTTAAAATTTCTCTTTAGGCTTTTTTGTCAAACACCTAATGTGCGACATTCTATAGCATTCAATAAAACATGTAACTCTTAATTCTCATACCCAATCATTTCTAATCATCTAAGTATAACTTCTAAAATGATAATATACTTCATAAATTTTCAACCTTATAACTCTTAATAAGTCAAACCTTAGATAAGATCCCAATAACTTCTTAAATAAACTCTTTTGCAAAAAAAAAACAAAAAACAAAAAATCCAATTTAGATTTAAAAATAACAATGTTGAAGCCACATCATGCTTCTTGAGAAATCAACAATATTATAGATACATAATTTAGCAAAAATCTTCTAATAAGCATTTCATCAAACCCTTTGTAGGCATGAATCATTTAACTAAAACCAAACTTTCTTTTCCACAAATTTCATTTCCCTAAAGTTTCTAATATCAAATAATCCAGCATTCCAAATGTTAGTCCTTCAACAAAAATCAAATTGAAATACTCAAAGGAAAATATAATTTCCATCATCACACTACTCACAACTCGTAGAAGAAAAAATTGAGAACCAATTCAAAATCTCAATCCATAGTCATATACACATAGTAATGAGGAAGTGAATGGTCAAATTTTTTCACCTTATATCACCAATCAACAAAAAGGAGAAGAGGAAGGAGCTCGAGTGTTAAGTAGGGAAGGAGAGAAGAGTGAGCTCCATGCAACAGCACCTGATAAACACGAACAGAGAAGAGAGAAGCTTTCGGTATTGAGAAATTAAAGAGAGGAGAAGGAAGAAGCGATAGCCACATATGAAATCAAACTCATAACTCTTACCTCAACAATAGCGAGTTCTCAATGAGAACGAAGTAGGGGAGGATAAATGAATCTTGGTTCAGATGATTAGGGACCGATCAATGATGGAACACAGCCAAGCACCCACCGACAGTGGTCTGAACTACGATCAAAGGTTGAAGAAGACATGAAAGGATTTCAATTTTAGGTTCTCTCAATAACTTAGAATAAGGTCGTACAAGAAGAAAGAGTTATGCATCTAGTGGGAAATCTATGGCACACCTTCGCTTCGGCAACAACAACGAGTCCAAATGGCGAAGAGACCATAGAGTAGAGGAGAGTAAGTGAAGCTTCTGGATAAAATCTCCCATGCTCTCTCAATTAATTTCCAATTAAAAATTAAATCAGGGAGGAGGAAATAAATAAGCAAATGGTTACTAGGGCATATCAGTAATGGTAGAAGGATTTCAAACCTTTAACTTATAAATGAAACCATAGCATGATTTCCTCTACACCAAGATTCCTCCTCGTATGTTTGTTCTAAAAATAAGTAAAAACTATTATGTGTGTGTCAAAAGTATGTGTGTCAAAAGTCCCACATTGCCTAAATGAAGAACTCTCCTAGTGTATAAATACTAAGGAATGAAATGGACTAGTAAAATAAGCTTGGAGGAGAAGTGGGCTCCGTGCACAAGACAGCCAGCCTCTTGAGCTTTTGGGGCATCCTCCTCCCCCTCTTTTGCATTTGTCTATTTTACATTCATCTAAGTTTTTCTATTAATGCTGTTATTCTGTGCCTTTGCTTTGTGCAAGTAGTACTTGTTTAATCCTCAAAAACTATCGATCCGTCATCTTAATGTGCCAAAATAGTTCTTAAGGATAACTTCCTTCTAAGCATGACTCAAGCATCTCGTCATTTATGTCCATACCGCCAACAATCTCAAGAACTAGTCAAACCGAATGGCATCCAACGGTGCTGATAATGTCATCCTCGAAGATATACCTAGTAGTTCTGTTGGAGATCACTTCATCCCTGTTGTTGTTGTTGTCCTACTATCTAGGCCATTCCTAGATATATCAAAGATAGAGGTCTTTGAAGGTAAGAACTTCAAACGCTGGCAGGAACGAGTCTTTACCATTCTTGACATGCATGGTATAGCTGCTGCTCTTGCTCAATCTAAGCCTTCTGCTAATGCTAACTAAGCCTAAAGAGTTGTATGGACTTATGCAAATAAGGTATGCCGACACACTATCATTAGTACTTTATCTAATGATTTGTTTGATGTCAACTGTGTCTATAAGGAAACTTGTAAGATATAGGAGTCCCTAGTCACAAAACACACTGCTGAAGATGCCGAAAATAAAATTTTGTTGTTAGAAACTATTATAAATGGGAGATGACCAAGAACAAGGATGTGAAGAAGAAAATCAATGAATATCACAAGCTGCTGGAGCAGCTTCGTGCTGAAAACAAACCTCCCAGATGAGTTCATTGCTAGAATCTTGATTGAAAAGCTGTCAGGATCATTGAATGATTACAAGCAGTAGCTAAAACACAAACAGAAGTAGCTGTCCTTGATTGACCTGATCACTCACATCATCATCAAAGACACCAACTATAAGGCAGTACGTGCAACTCAAACCAAAAAGATGACATCCAAAGCCAATCTAGTAGAGATAAAGCATTACAATAAGATGTATAACCCTAAAATTAAAGACAAATAGAATAGAAAATTTAATTACAAACCTAATGCTTCTAATCCCTCTTTCAAAAAAAAAAGAAAAAGAAATTGTTTTGTCTGTGGTAAACTAGGACACTATGCAACACAATATAGGAAGAGAGCGAATCGTGCTAAACCTCAGAAGCCAAATGTAAATTTGGTACAATGAGATGATGATGGTGATGATGACATCATTGCTACAGTGGTGTCACAAGCTCTCTTGATTTCTGATGTGAAGAAATGGGTGGTAGACTTTGGGGCTACCAACCACATATGTGCTAATCAAGAGATGTTTTCCTCCTATGATCTTGTAAAGGAAGGGGAAGACTGTGTTTACCTTGTTGATTCTCGAACTACCAAAGTTCAAGGAAAAGGAAAAGTGGTCTTAAAACTCACATCAGGAAGGAGTCTGGCTCTGAATGATGTTCTACATGTGCCGAAGTTAGAGCAAACTTAATGTCAGTTGCTCTATTAGGGAAAGCTAAGGTTAAAG
This sequence comes from Prosopis cineraria, assembly GCF_029017545.1. Lineage (NCBI taxonomy): Eukaryota > Viridiplantae > Streptophyta > Magnoliopsida > Fabales > Fabaceae > Prosopis > Prosopis cineraria. Next base: position 35,031,036 of record NW_026555339.1, on the reverse strand, counting down.
TGTCATTTGAATTTGATAATATTGTAATGATAAAGAATAATGTATTTGTGGGGAAAGGGTATTGTAATCAGGGACTGTTTGTTTTGAATGTTGATGAAATGAATAAGACTGAATCTTTTAAGTATATGCCTATTTATATGGTTGATTCCTTTGATTTGTGGCATGCTAGACTAGGTCACATTAGTAAAGGTTATATAAATAGGATGCGACAACTTGGACTACTTTTTGAAATTAAAAACAATAATTTTGGAAAATGTGAAGTATGTGTAGAAACTAAATAAAGTAAAAAAACCTCATTTTTCTAGTCAAAGAGAGTCTAAATTATTGTCTTTAATTCATACTAATTTAGATGATTTAAAACAAACCATGACTGGAGGTGGTAAAAAATATTATATCACTTTTATTGATGATTTTTCAAGATATACTAAGGTACACTTATTAAGAAATAAAGATGAGGCTTTTGAAAAATTTCTTTTATATAAAGCAAAAGTGGAGAATCAGTTAAACAAAAAGATTACAAGAGTTAGATCTGATAGAGGTAGAGAATATATTTTGTTAAATGATTTTTGTGAAAAAGAAGGTATCATATATGAGAAAACACCTCTTTATTCTCTCGAGTCTAATGGTGTTGTAGAAAGAAAAAATAAAACTTAGGTTTTAGCAGATTTGCCTCAAGGAGCTAAGGCTATTAGGTGTAAATGGATTTTTAAGAAAAAAATTTTCCAAATAGTTCAATTGATAAATATAAAGCAAGGCTTGTGGCTAAGGGTTTTACTCAAAAGGAAAATATAGATTATTCTTACACATTTTCTCCTATGACTAGAATTTCTTTTATAAGAGTACTTATTGCTTTGGCTTCAATTTATAAGCTTTTTATTCACCAAATAGATGTTAAAACCACATTTTTAAATGATGATTTGGAAGAAGAAATTTATTATTGAAACATCGAGGGGAATGGGACTTAAGCCTGTTTGAAATTAACAGTGATGGCAACCCAATCTTTGTAATTGAAGATCCTATAAAGAAGGTTCAATGGGTAAGAATAAGTCACTTGTTAGTTTTACTAGCAATGAATGTTTGTCCCTTCCTATGGCTTAATAAGGTGCTAGAATGCATTAAATGGAGGTTGAGTGAAAGCTCTTAATGTTTTCATAGTTTCTTATAAATTGTGTATTTATTGTAGATACACTTGATGAAAATACCTATATAAATATAGAGTTAGGTCACTCCTATGAGATCGTGGTGAAATCTCTAGATCATTTGTTAAAACCAAGAGTGCATATAGCTGATAACGTGCAAAACCATCGTTAACAACAAAGATGTGGGGGTATAATCTGATTAATAAGACCTCTAGTACATGCTCAAGATCTATTGGTTCGATAATAAAGTTATACTAACTTTGCTATGTGCTAAGTTTTATTAGTTTAGGTTTGGTTCAAGTTGATAAACACCAAATTCAAAGTGATTATCTTTCGTGTGAATAACTCATATGATAGTAGATTCTTTTGACACATGTGGGGCATTGTTGTGTGTGTCAAAAGTCTCACATTGCCTAAATGAAGAACTCTCCTAATGTATAAATACTAAGGAATGAAGTAGGCTAGTAAAATAGGTATGGAGGAGAAGTGGGCTCACGTGCACGAGACAAGCCAGCCTCTTAAGCTTTTGAGGCATCCTCCTCCTTAGCATAGAAACTAAATGAAAAGAGAAAATTTTGATGTTTATTTCAAGTCTTACTGACTCTTACATCAAAGCTAGTCATATTTATAGTGCTAGGACTCTTGAACGAAACAGGTAAGCAGCTAAGATGTTATAAACATAAATGCTAGATGTTTTGCTGGCTTAATGAATGTGTAAACGAAACAACATTTTTGCTTCATTTCTGTAACTCTCATGCGTCAATTTTGTGTCTATTTCATCCTCCCTGAGTTTAGTAGAACTCACTCACGAGTCAAATTCGGCATCATGATCAACGTAAGGAGATAGATCAGCAACATTGAAGGTGGTAGATATACCATAAGAACTAGGTAATTCCACCTTGTAAGCATTGTTATTGATCTTTTGCACTATCTTGAACGAACTATCAGCTCTTAGGGACAATTTGGCATTTGGCTATTTAGGAAATCGTTCCTTCTGTAGATGTATTCAAACCAAGTTTCCTACCTAAAAAGTCTACTGTCTTCAATGCTTGTCATGTTAAGCCTTGCATCTTAAATTCTGCTTTTGGATTTGCTTGCAAACTTACTCATACAACTTCTTAATTTCCTTAGCCCTTTAGTCAGCATTAGAGTTATATTGCTGCTTATCAAGTGAAGGGGTCGAGTCTAGCAGATTAAGGGGACAAGTACCATAAACAACTTCGAATAAACACTTCCTAGTTGCCCGATTGACAAAGTTATTATAGGCAAATTTGACTTGAGCAAGAATGAGATCCCACTGCTTCAAAATTCTTCCCCATGAAATTATGAAGAAGATTACTAAGGATCCTATTTATTACTTCATTTTGACTGTCTATTTGGGGATGATTAGTGCTGCTAAACTAGAGCTTAGTTCCTATTTTCTTCCATAATGTTCGCCAAAAGTGGCTAAGAAACTTCACCACAATATCAGTTCTTAATAGAAAAGGTCACAAGGTATTATTTAGAAACTTTTATCTCATTTCCCTTGTTGAGCCAGTGAAGCTTGTAAGTTGTAGATGATCTTGTGTTGGCAAATTTAATTTCTCTACTATGTAATCAGATACTACATTTTCATAACTTTCACTGTCAATGATGACATTACAAACTTTTCCTTGGGCTATGCAATGAGTGTGAAAAATGTAACGTCGTAGCTAAGGTTCTTCTTTGACTATAGTTGTATGCAGACTTCATCTAAGCACCAATGCTTCTCTTTGATCAGCAAGCGTGACCTCCTTGTCATATACAGGATCAGTGCCATAAAACTCAGCATCCTCTTCATCTTCTTCAGGTGCTCCATACTCTGGTCCTTCCCTAATGGTGACAACCCTCCGAGTAGGATAATCTATAGCAATGTAGCCAAATCCTTAGCATTTAAAGCATTTGATTACTTTAAAGCCAGATTGCTTGGTAGCATTGTGTGGTGGTTTGCGCATAGTGGTGGTTTGCAGCTTGCTTGAGAAGTAGATCTACTAAAATTTTGCCTAATGGGCTTCTGGATAACCCTTAGAGGACGAAAGCTAGAAAGAGGATCTCTTGAGTGTTTGTTTCTCAACACGCATGGCTAGACAGATGATATCATCTAAGGTCAAATACTACTGAAGTTGGACTAGACGACTGATATTTGTGTTTACACCTGCAAGGTATTGGGCTATTACTTTCTCCTCCTTCTCTTAAATGTCACATTTCATCATGAGTTTTTCAAATTCTCTAGTATATTCTTCTATAGATAAAGTCCTCTATCGAAGATTTTGCAGCTGGATAAAGTTATCTTGGTGGTAATGATCTAGTAGAAATTTCTTGGTGAGCTGACATTTCATTTTCTCTCAGGTCTCAATCTTGCACTTTCCCTCATGTTCTCACTTTTGTCTAAGGTTTTTCCACCAAATGGAAGCATGGTTCTTAAGTTTGAGGGCAACAATCTTGACCTTCTGTGCATTTAGAATCTCCTTGTATTCAAATACTTGTTTAACAGTCTGAAGCCAGTTTATAAACTCTGGCTAGAGTTTTCCCTTGAATTTAGGAATGTCTACCTTGATGTCATTAGGGCAGAATTGTTGTTGTCATGGGCGGCGGCGGTTGTCAGTAGATGACGAACTGCTACTTCCCGAATCTCCTTCTAGATTTTCTTTGTTATTGTTTAATAGAGTTTACTGCATTTCCACAATGGCTTCCAACTCTCGTATCCTATGTGTCATCTCTTCCATCTCAACCTCATGCACATGCCTGCATCTTGGAGGCATTATGATAGGTGTTAAGGCAAGGGATATTGGAAAGAGTGAGGTGCAAATGGAAATGTTGAAAGGATATAGAGGTAGAATGGGACTTTTGGAAAGTATAGGGGTAAAATGGAAATTTTGGATAGTCTAAGGGTAAAAATGGAAATTTTAGAAATATGGGGTCAAACTGTAATTTATGAAAAATATAAGGGTAAAAAATGGAATTTATGAAAAATTATGGGCAAAAGTGTAATTTCAAAAAAGATTAGGGGTCAAAATGGAATTTCAAAAACTTTTAGGGTCAATATGGAATTATGAAAAGATTTAGGGCAAAATGTAATTTCAAGAAATATGGCTAACTGGGTAGGAGGACATGGCAATTGTGACACGTAGCTGGAAATGATTGGGTTGACTTATTATTGACCTGTCAGATCGATGACATAGCAGATAACATCATCATCTTCTACTTGTAAATGGTGCGTGACGACGCGTGGACCAGCGGTGAGGCATGTGAACTTTCGGCAGTGGTGCATGACGGTGTGTGGATAGTTTTTCGACGATGGGGTACCTCTTGTTCCACATTTTTGGACCTCCTAAGCATGATGATGATGTCAATTTTCTATGAAAACGCCTGGATTGCAAAATGTAAAGATGTCAGGGACTCCTCTACTGAATCTCTCTCTTCTCCAGTGTACTTCCTCAACTGTAACTCACTCGCTTACTTCTGGACTTGCTCTGATACCAAAATGGCACAAAAACCAAACAAAAAAAGAAAATTCTGATGTTTATTTCAAGTCTCACTGACTCTTACAGCAAAGCTAGTCCTATTTATAGTGCTAAGACTCTTAAATGAAACAGGCAAGTAGCTAAGACATTACAAATGTAAATGCTAGACGTTTTGCTAGTTTAATAAAGGTGTAAGCAGAACAATGTTTCTACTTCATTTCTGTAACTCTCATGTGTCAGTTTTGTGTCTGTTTCAGTCTGTTTCACTCCTCCTCCTTTGCGTTCGTCTCTTTTACATTCGTTTGAGTTTTTCTGAGTGCTATTGTTCTGTGCCCTTACGTTGTGCAGGAAGTGCTTATTTAATCTTGAGGAACTGTTAGTTCATCATCCCAGTGTACTGGAATAGTTCTTAAGGACATGTCCTTCCAGGCACAACTTAAGCAGCTTATTGTTTATGTCCATATTGCCAACAAAAACACTATCAAAATATTTAATTATAAATTTTATTTTGTAATTTAAACTCTAAAGTTACACTCATGGCCTTGTAGAGTCAATGGATTGTGGGCCTCTCTATAATATTTTAAAAATTTTAAGATTCAAATTTAATTAAAGTAATAATAAAAAAATATAAATAAGTACATTAAAATTAAAAATAATTTGATAAAGGCTCAAAATTTGAATTCTATTAAACAAAATTTTAATTTAATTTTATTCTTAATTATGGGCTTTTGTATTATAATAAAAAAATTTGAGCTCTTCTTTATAATTTTTTCCAAATTGTTTCATTTAATTCTTTTAAAGGTTAAAGCACGCATAAAACAAAATGAAATAGAAAGCAAAGAAAACAAAAAATAAGCAAGGCTAAAAATGAAGAGAGAGTGACAGTGGAGAAGAGGAAGGAAGAGAGGGTAGCTAGAGCTCAGATCTAGGAGCCTTTGCGATGATTGTGAGCTGGAATACATGTTAGAGAAGCTCCATACTTCAATCATCTTCCTTCCCTCTTGGTTTTCTTGAGTTTTTTGGAGGAGGTAAATTTTAGATTTTGATCCTAAAGGCTTTGTTCTTGTAAGTTTTAGTTTCCTTAGGTCCTAGGGAAGTTATATTGAGTTTGTATAAGTTTTTGTAATGTTTTGAGTAGGGAATTAGATGAAAGAAGGAGTTTTAGGCAAAAATTAAACCCTATGGGTTTAGTTTTTGCTCTTTAATGGTTCAAGCCTATTGATTTAATTATAATTGTACTACTTGAATCCAATAAAATTTAAATTAAGTTTTTGTTTTCATTATAAGGGCTAATTATGAAAGTTGGTATCACTAAGTGAAGGTTTTTTATTAATTAAAAATTGTATATTTTGGAAATTGACTTAATGGTAGCTAATAAATGTTTTTATGATTAAGTGGTACTGTGTGAATGATTGTTTTAAAATTTGAATCATTAAGATGGATTATGGTCCATTTGACCTAAGTTGTGTGGTTTGGGTTTTAGCCTTCTCTTACACTTTTTTCCATGAAATGTGATATGGATCATTTATATATTGAGGGAATTGTTGGTGGAATTTGTTTGGAAGTTAAGGGACAAGCCAAGCCTTATTTTTATACAAGAGGAAACCCTTTTGGTACAAAAGGGTTGAGGTAACAAGGAAATTTAGTGTGTGTTTGGTTTTTAGTTTGCCAATAATCAGTTTGATGAAAGTTTATTTGGCAAAAGTTAGTTTACTGAAATTTAGTTGTTATAATGAAATTTATATTTGGATATATTTTTTCAAAAGTCAGTTTGGCAAATTGAAAGTTATTTGGATTAATAAAAATTTGTATTTTTAAAATATACTTTTGAATATGCAATGACCAAAAAGGACATTGATTTATGATAATTTATAATTTTTATTATATAAATATAATATAGTAGAAATGTTTAAAAAATGTGAAATAAAATTAAAAGAACATAAAATTTAGAATGTTAAATAATAAGAATAAAAAATATAAAATTTAATATTGGAAAAAATTTAACTTGTGGTCATATTTATTGTTTTTCCCTTATTTGCATTAGAAAATAGAACTCATGCATGTCATTTTCTCCTCATTTTCTTCTCCGATTTCTCTAGAACCTACCGACAAAGACAGAGCTCTGATCATCCTCCCATCCTCCGTCAGTTCCTTCTCCCTTCTCCATCATCACAGCGTTGCCAGTGAGGGCCTTAACTCTGTCGTGAGCTTGCCATCATTACTCTTCTTTTGCCTCTTCAATGTTGTTTAGCTCAAGCCTTCTACCATCGCTCTCTCACCTCTATCATGTCTTCCCTGTTCGTTGTGCCGCTGCTATATGGTGAGCAAAGTCATCGGAGCTATAGGATTTTGCTAGCGGGTGTTTCCCTCCCTTATTCAGTTGCAAGCTTCATCTTCTTCATCCCTACACCATGCTTGCTGTAAATTGCCATTATTGAGATACAGTTGTGAGTTTATTCTTCTCTATGGCTGTTGAGTTCTGATGCGTCTTCTCCCTTCTCTGTTTATGTCTTAGCATGGGATTTCTTCTCTGTCCTGTTGTTGCCATTGAGATAAGAAACCATGATTTCTTCTCCTTGAAAAAAAAAATGTTCGAGTGTAAGATGTGGTATAGTTGAAATTGCAATTCTTCTCTTAAATTTCTGCACTGTCTGTGGCTACCAAATAAATGGAAATAAAGCTGAAATTTATGTACTGAAAGCATCATTATGATAAGTATGGAGCAAAATTTTTGAGCTATTATTTAAGCCAGAGCCAGTTGCACGAGAAGAAGGAAAAAACAATGAGGGTATCATGGTCAATTGTAATATTAGGTATCACTTATTAATGCTCACATACTCACATCCATATTTAAAAAGCTACAAAAGTGAGCTTCTGATTTTTTCAATTTCAAGCCATTCTAAAAGCCCTTTTCCAACGCACATTTTAATTGCAAAAATAACCCCAAACAACATTTCACATTTCAAAAGTCAAAAACTACTTTTGGGATGTGAAACGTGATGTTTCTAAATGGTGCCTTATATTTCTTATTGCTCTGTTTTGCTATTTTTGAATAAATATTACTAGCTATCATGTATTACATATTTTAAATTATCAAATGCAATTAATTGTGTTTTATAAGGACTTATGGGGTACTACGTAGATAATAATGTATATATATTTTCTATTTGTTTAATAATAATGTGTTTATAGAAACAAGGTTGTTTGCATGCATTATAATTATAGGGAATGGAAGTTGCACATAAGAAAGTGTAATTGATTAGGTACCTTAGATAGGCTAAGGAATCGCTTAAGAGAGACGTGATATATGTTATACTAACCTAAAGTGTTAAAATGGTCAATACTCGAGAAGGTAGATAAGAGTAAAAGGTATGATCTCGATGGGAGTTGATCGATGGGGAGGTATGGACTTGTGATATTCTATAACACACTGCCAGTAATTAGTGTTGCCTTTCATATTGTGGGCTTAGTACACTAAAGTAGTTGGTGGATTAAGTATTCAATACTCTTAATGGGATAGGGAATCCGATATATGAAGGATGAGGTTGAGTGCCTAGGCCAAGGTAGCCCTCACATAGAGAGTAAGTCGAGATAGCTCTAGGAGGGAATTATCTTTAATTGCTTAGGATTCACATCGAAAGGGCACAGGCAGTTTGATAGATCAGATCATGCCTTGAATATATTTTGTGCCTATGGAGGTATAAGTGGGTATAAGGTTTACCTATAAGTTAAAGAGTGCTAGAGGGTATTCTATCGGTCAGGAAAGATCATACCAGTCTATGTCATGCATTCATGCATTTTAAATGACTAAATTATATGTTATGTTTAATCTATTATTCATTTATTTGTATATAACTTACTTTATAATAATAAATGTAGATATCTCTGTTACTGAGATGGTGGTTATCTCACCCCTTTCTTTACAATATTTACATATTCAAGTGAAGGATCTAATGGTGGACGGGGAAAGGAGCAGAGTTAGGGGTTGTTTGTGTATTATAAAGAACTGCAACCTTTTTTTAGCAAATCCATTGTAATGTATTTAGGATTAGGTTACCAATAGGATGCGATTACATATTTGTGTGAATATGTGTGGATTGCATGCTTTTGTATGAATTTTTATCTGCTTGTGGACTTATGATTAGGAAACTTAGTTATGGTGTACAATTTTAATGGATTTATTTGGTAAACCAAGTTTTCACTATAAGAAAATGTTTATTTTGATAGAGATATATATATATATATATATATGAATATATGTTATTTTATAAGTAAATGCAAAGTGGTTGCATTGCGAATTGTGTACTATAGGCAAACATACACTTTAGATAGAGAAAGTAGATGGTGGGCCCCATGGTGATGTTTGAGCCAAAAGAAAATGTTTAGCATGTGCATTTATATGAGTATATGGTGTTTGGATTGGTTTTTTACCACTCTTGTCTTATAGTGCATTTTAGGGCTTATGGTCCATTTTGAAAAATAACACTCAGGTAGTCAAATTTTGATATAAGGACATTCGATTGGAGTGATTCAAGTACCTACACGAAGTTTATTTGATAAGCTTTCTATGAGATAAGTTTAGACACAATCTAATAATTTGATCTCAATTTAGATACCCGAATGTAAAAAGTCACTTTCTTTTAATTTTAAGTACCTAAAGTGTTCAAACTCCACACCTTGCCCCATTAGACCACTTTAGTCATTAAACTAAGTTCAAAAGAACCAATTACACATGATTAAACAATAATATCACCACAATCATACCTACATACACTTGCCATCAAACCACCCTTTCACACATAATAGGACCTATATTTCACAAATTTCATATATACAATATTCCTGGCCAAAATCTCCACATATTCACCACTTTTATATACACATATTCATGTACAACACAATCTTAGCTCACAAGTCATATGTCACCACAATTACACACATATTCGGGCCAAGATACACATATTAGACCATCCATTTTCATTTTAGCACATATTACACATTTTCACATACATGGGCTACGATTTCCACAAAAGCTATGTAAATAAACTAGTTAGTATTTGCTCAAGCATTCTTATGGCAACTTAAATTATTTATAATTACGACATGGCAAACTCATTACACAAACTTTGATGTTACAGCTAGAGTCCCACTATGCTTGTCCTGAGTCTTTCTATTTGCCTTACTCACAATTAGAACTTTTGAAAATGTAACAACGGGGTGAGGTAATAATCTCAGTAACAGAATAATTCACAACTACCAATTAACATGGAAAACTATAAAGAAGTAAAGTTTATATATAAACATATGTAAGGTCTCTCTTATTAATCCACAATTAACTCCATAATTGTGGTAATTATGGGACTAACCCAAGTAAATTACTAAGTTTGTAAAATTTACATAAATGGGATCCTAAGTTTTTAAAACTTAAAATACTATAAAATCATTTTTAAAGAAATAAAATCATAGCAAAATATGTATACAAAAGCATAGACATCGTATAAGGTAAGATAACATCAAATTAAAGTTAACATAGCAAAAAAAAAAGGATTCTAGAATAATTACACTGTAACATAAAATTTTATGTTATAGCATAAATTGTAGAATCCATGACAGTAAAAAACTGTCATGGTAGATTTCCTGCTTAGACTTCCAACACACACCAAATCCATTTGACGTCTAATTGAGGTGATCTAGGTGTCTATAAAAAGATTTCTCCAAGCTCTAGCTAATGACACTAGTTTCACATTCAAATCATTTCTCAATCAAAAGTTGGACACCAAAATGTAAACTTACCCATTTATGCTTTCAAAAGATAATAAGGGTGTCTAAAATTACAACGAAGTGCCATAAGCTCATAAACATCCCTAGACCATACTCAATAGACTCTATATATCTCGTGCAATACATCAAACTCAACCAAAAACACAGGTATTAGAAATTCACCACTCAACCCCATAACACATAAAACACAAGGAGGAGGAATTTCTTGCACAAAACAATCATTTTTACTCCAAACTAGTCAAATACACATATTCCAACTGGCACCAATATTTTAGCCCTATACTAGAATTTACAACCAAAACTTACTAATCTAGGGCATAAAATACATAAGTATGATACAATAATAATGCAAGAAGTACCAAAAATATTCATATGATTCCTAGTTGGCAAGTTAACAATCTTAATACATATAAAACAACATAAAGAGACATACAAAGGATTACTCTACAATCCTATGCCTTAGCTCATTTTTCCCAGTCTTGACTTGATAAGCTAGGCTATGAAAATATTAAGAATTGAGGGGTGAGTATAACCACTTAGTAACCAAGTTTTACCTAATTTATACAGTTGCATATCAATCAAAAATGGATGCAATTGGCAATAAACACATACATAAAACATGTATGACAATGTATGACCTCGGCCACAACAATAACAACTATGTGATCAGAGTTCAAACACATGATCATATATATATATATATATATATCAATAATACACAACCTGAGTCATAATAATACCATCCATACGCCTTTAAACCGCACCGGACCATAATACTAACAACCATGTGGTCGGGACTAAATGCATGATCATATGCCAATCTTATACCCTCTTGATTACATTTGACATGAAACCGGTGGTTATTTGATGGCTATAACCTTTATGGACTAACCCAACCTTCCACTTGTGAGGAGCTACCGGGCCAAGGTCAAGTCACTCACTCATGTAATTTGGTTTCCCCTAATACTAACAACCATGGGGTGTCATACCTCTAATATAGCCTTCTCATGAATCAGTGGAGATTAATTAGGTTTGAGTCTCTCATAGAACAAGTGAGATAGTCCCGAATCAACCATGGGATAAGGACTACCTTCTAATTTCAGCGGTCAGTGCTAAGACAAGCTCTTGATTCCAACGATTGCTACCAATGCCATGTGGATTTAGTCAACTACTCATCTCCCTAGGCGAACTCCCGCCAATGATCATGCTATGCATTTATATTACATATGTATATAGATTCTAATTAATCATTCATATTATGAATTTACATATCCATACTCACACCTAACTCACTCCACACAACAACTAGTACATAATCACAATTTCTCATTCATCATCACTACTAGCATGTATATGAATATACATATAATTTGCAACAATAATACATCACCAACCATGCCAAATTTGCATCATGAGTTTAAAAATATTAAACATATTTCAAATCAACCATTTCAATAAATAATCAATTAATATTCAACTATATAAACTATGTTTCCCCCAGTTACTTTGAGAGGTTCAACTATATAAAAGTTCTTCACAAGCTATACCAAAGCTTGAATAGTGTACAAGATGATTGATCTATAATTAATTACATTAACCATCTTTAAAATCATCATAAACACTCTTCCAACTTCCATAAAATAACACTTTAATTACCCAAAATTCTAATCTCTTGCACTTCAGCATAACCATTAGGTTTATTAATTTCCATTAACTCTATTTAGCTTTCATTAACTTAAATAATCACTAATATAACACCTAACCATCCAAAATCACACTTTGGAGGTCTAGAGTTCGTTTAAAATGGATGACCCAAGCTTACAACCTTATAAAAACTTCTAAACTATGTGTAGAATACTTAAACAACTCCCATTAGTCCCATTTAGGCTAATGGGTTTGGACTCATAGCCTTAGATTCAAAAATCATCATCTGCCAAACTTGAATCTCACTTTCAAAACATGTAAAGGGAAGAAGAAAAGATAAAGAAGGCATATCTAGGTGAAACCAAACTTCAAACACCTCCAAAATACCCAAAAGTTGATGCCTTAGTAGAGAAAACACTCTCTTGGTTGCCCCTCCCTATTTTAGGTCTTACACTCTATTTTTTAAACTGATTTTCATGTTTTAAAAAACTGGTTCAGGAAACGTAGCATAACGCACAATAGCTAAAAATCCAATTTCTCTCTATAATTTGAGCTCGGGTGACCTAATTCACTTCCGAACCCAATCCAAAAGCTAAATCCAAACCCAATAGACATCTCTAACTATCCTCAAACGCAAGTATACTTAAATTTTCATAATTACCCTTCATTAGATTTATAAATCATGGAAAAACAATTTTAGGATGTTACAACACATATACACACATGCACAAATCCAATTTCATAAAATTATTTTCACATTAAATCATTTCTACTAGCATGATCATCTACCATTTGATCCTCCATATCACCTCAATTGAAACCATAGGCTCCACTAGACCAATCACACACACATTGATCTAAGCACACCTTCAGTAGTAGAACCAACTGGCGAAAGGTGTTTTGTCCCACTTTCAAACTATGATTTCCCCTATCATACATGATCGAGACTTCATTACTCTATAACCACATCATATAGATGCTCAGGAGAAAAAATTTCCAACACTGCACCCATATGGGCATTTAAGAGAGAATCTCCAATACCATACCTTACTAAGCACTCAAGAGAAGAATTATCTAATATCGTATAATGTCAAGCACTAAGGAGAATATATGCAATATGGGCTTCCACTACTTCTCCCTACGGGTGAACTCCCCCCTAACATGATTATGCTCACATTTCTTACATACAAATTACATGTTTGTATCCAAACCATATTTATACACATAAACATATACTTTCATAACTTCATTTTCTTAAAATCATTTTCATGCATGATACACTTATTTCACAAACATGCACAACTTTTAAACAAATACATATATTAAAATTAATACTCATAAATAGTTAAGCTAATTAATCAAAAAGAGTAAATTATTTGGTCACCTTAACATTTCTATCACTATAAAGGTTAACCATGGTATACTTTCGATCACTAAGCATTACTACATGCTTTCTCTACCTCAAAGCACACATGTAGTACGTCAACCCACACAATTAGCACTATTAGTCAATTTACAAATTGACCATAAGTACTAATTATCACTATGGATTATAATTAATCATTTATTTCCTTCTACTTGACTAACGTAGGTCTCAATTACCTTATTTAACCTTTCTAACAATTCTACAAGTCTCAATACACTTTACATAAATTTTTATCCCTTTTTAGTTATTAATTTAGGGCTAAATTAAGCTTACTACTTGAAAGCTTAATCATTAACTCTCAAACTAGTTGCAAAACCTTAGTTTGATTCTCAAAAATCTTTTCATTAGTAAAGGGTAAGAAATAAACCCCTTAAAACTTTTGATTCAATTTCTCTATAATTTAAACTAAGAGAAATTAGGGTAGAATCAGAGTTTACAGCTATACGAAACTTACATGGCAAGCGATTGGTAAAAAATGTCTCCCGAGGCTCCAAAACTTGATGCCTTAGTAGAAAGATCCCTTCTCTTCCTCTCCTTTGTCCCTTTCTCTCCTCTAACCCATAAGCTAACCACACACATATTAATCAATTTTTTGTGCCATGCTAATGTGCACTAGTCACTTAAGCACCCAAATTAAACAAAGAAACGCTCTAATGTGTACAGGGAGTAACCTAGGTCGAATCTCTCATAGAGTTAATTAAAAATTAACATCTTGATTATTTAAATCTACCACGAACAACAAAAATTTAATTGAGTTTGATTGATTAGAAATTAAAGAAGCAAAGATTAAGTGAAAATTATTTTTTTAAATTTTCAAGATTTTAGATAGATTTGGAAAATGGTTGAAATGTGTGATTAAAATGAAAATTGATAATCTTCCTAAGCACATAAATTCCCTCTCTTATCCTTGCTCTATCTAATTAATTTTCTCTTAACCCTAATTGGTTTTAAAGTCATCTTAATAATCATTAGGAATTTAGCACTTTTAGATTCTTTAGATTAATTAAGACCCTAAATTAACTCTTAGAACTAATTATACTTAAAAATGACCAATTGATTATGAAGCTAATTTTCAATTCTAGCCCCTGCCTGAACCAAATGAGACCTCAAATTGATTATGAAAATGATTAACTAACCCCAAGTGTATTTAATGCACAATCATGACTCATAAGCTTACAAAAGGCAACTAAAAATTAAATGCAACAAGGGATTGAATAAAATAAAGATTTAGACAGAACCAAAATTACTATGACAGTACATCAATATGCAAATAAAAAATATAATAACCTTATATGATACTCAACCAAGTATCACAAATTTCAATTCCAACAACCATTATTATTACAATGTCATAAGCATTAAAATTCAAGGAATTAAACAAGAGGTAAGAGGTATGAGAAACTCCTAAAATCCAAGAGCTCAAAGAGAGTTCATCCATGCATCCTTAGAGAGAAAACAAGCCTAACCATGCTTCATTAGCATCCCCATAGCTTTTTCTTGTTGACCAACTTTAGAAATCACCATGGATGAAGACCTTGAGATTTGGCCAAGATGGAAATAGAGTGGATGATGGATTTTTTTAGTAGGCTTTAGTGTGGAGTGTTAAGGGAGTATTTTGGTGTATTTGGATAGTGAAATAGAGGGGTCTAAGGTAGAAAAGTAGTGGAAGAGGTTCTAAATTATTGATAGGGTTTATGGTTGTTCTTAAGAAAAAAGATGAAGATGAATAGAGGTGGAAGATGAGTGAAAAATGTGAACGACGGAGCTGTTGATATAAAGCATGAAATTTTATGTTTTGGGGGTGTTTGAGGCTCTAAATTATTGATCCAAGGACTAGGATTCATGTCCATTAAGTGCCCTAAAGTGATGTGAGCATTGTATGCATCTAAGGGTCTTTTTAAATGGTGTCTCATATATGGCCATTAATTTTGAGAATGAATTATTTAAATTGTAATACATAGAAATGGAAGGAAACTAATAATCTGAAAATGCAAGGAGAAATTCAAAAATAACATGATGGGGATGATGGAGAAATGGATAACAAAAATAAGAAAAAAGGAAATTAATTTTGAAAGATGGACTTATCACGACTATCCTGGTGCTTTGTTGAGATTTTATCAACCATTTGTGACCTTTTGATAATCAAAATAGCCCATTGAAGGAATTCAATTTCGTTCAAGGGGCTTCCATCATCATTCAAGAGCTTTCCATGGCCTAACACACATAATGAACTCATTAAATAGCAAGTTGTGCACAAATAATTCTGTGTCTTATGAAATTATCCAACTTAGGTGTAAGTTATGAAAATGCGGTGAAGTGAATTAAAGTGATTAAATGGAAGATTAGGAGTTGGAATTAGTTATGATAAGTTTTCTAGGATTTCTTAATTACAAAAACTAAATCTAGTACACTTCCCAAGTTCATGGAAAGTACAATTCAAGTATAAAAAGTGTGTGCTATAAAGGATGTTTTAATGAATAAATGACAATCTAAATTGAATTAAATCTAATTAAATCATGGATTAATGAATAAATAAAAATTATAAAATGATGAATTTTTTTATTTTTCAGATTTAATTTTTAAAAATTACAGTGTTGTCCCTAAACTTTTAGAATTTGCACTTCTACCCTAAAAATTGTGAAAATTACAAAAGTGGCCTAGATGATCTAAAATGCTTCTAATATCACACAATACCCCTAAAAATTGTCAAAGGCTGGGGAAAAATAATATAAAAATGATATGAATAAATGATAGTTATTACATGCATATGCCGTCAAGTGTAGCGTAGTAAGGGAAATTCCCATCGTGTTCATACACTTCTCTTTGCAATGCCATTCTTCCACTTAATTTTATATGTGAACACCATATTTTGTCTAGGCTTTCAAATGTGAATTGAAAATTAATAAAAATACAATAAATAAAATAAATAAAAATAAAGGAATAAAAAGGGCTTTTGTGATGATCATAATAATATTTACTTTTTTTATTGACCCTAAATCCCCTCAATTATGTTCCCATTAAAATTGACTTACTTAAGAAAAATTAGGATATTTGAAATTTGATTTGAGGTAATTACGTCCTAACTGAAAGTTTTTTAATTAAGGAAAAAATTTGAAATCTGAAATGATAGAGAAAAATAAAAATAAAAGTTATCTTAATTTGCTTGATTATATCATTAAGTGAGAAAATTATAGTTAGTGTCTATAAAAGAGATAACAAAGAAGGAAAAAAAAAAGGGAGAGAAAAAATTGATAGAGGATAGGTGAAAGATTGAAAAAGGCACCCCAGAATTCATTGTCATTCTAGCGCATGAATTTTAGGAATTGATCATCATATGTTCGCTTAGGTAATACACTCTCTTGGTGATGTCATGCTTCATACATTTAATCATATTCTACCGTTACGTTCCTTTATTCGTTCAATTGATATCACTCACAATTCTTGGCTTGCTCTTTACTTGTGTGTTCCTTTACTCATGATAATCATATGCTTTTGGCTTGATGGAATTATCAACAATTCAAAGCTTTTTTTTTTTTACATCATTATCTTTTCCCTTTCTTGCTTTAGTTCATATGATTGACATTAGTATGGCTATCTGATCCCTCTTAGGCATGCAGTATGTGGGTCATCAAGGTGATTTTTGGTGACAATTTATTATGTGACAGAAAGCAATTTGTTCGTAATTTATTTGTATCAATCCTTATTTCAGACCAAATAATTATTCACTTTTATTTTCTTAAAAAGAAAAGAAAAGAAAAGAAAAGAAAGGAGTCTCAATGTTAACGCATTTTTCTAAATATTTTTTTAAAAAATAGAGATCCATGGGTGATACTAAATCACTGTGGATATTTGATGTATTGTGAGTGATATTAAATCATTACAATTGTCAAATGTGAAGAAAATCCTCTTTGTATATTATTTGAAAAGATAAGATTTATTGACATACTTTAAAGCTATTCCAAGAGTGTTATTAAATCATCATGGATCACTAAAATATCAAATAAGATACTGTGAGTGACATTAAGTCATTGTTTATATCAATTTTTACCCTAAAAGTTCATAATTAAATTATTTTATAGGAATTTCATTTTGAAAATTCCTTTAAAGTTTGTCATGAGTAATACTAAATTACCGTGTGTACTTAGAGCGTCAATCAATAGACTGTGAATGATATTAAATCATCACAGGTTTCAATACTAGTTAAATTTCCCTCTCTCATACATTATTAAAAAATAATAAAATAATAAAATTTTAGCATAATTTAGATTATGCCATGAGTGATACTAAATTACTGTAGATCCTTTAAAATATCAAACAAGATACTGTGAATGACACTAAGTCATTGCAGGAAAAAAAATTATTGGCAATTTTATAAGATACGCCATGAGTGATACTAAGTTACTGTGGATTCTTAAAAATCTCAAATGAAATACTATGAATGACATTAAGCCATCGTGGGTATCAAATTGCATGAAAACTTCATAATTAAATTATCTTATGGAAAATTCACTTAGAAAATTCCTTTAGAGTTTGTCATGAGTGATATTAAATCACTGTGTGCACTTAGAGTATTAACTAGCAGACTATGAGTGATGTTAAATCACCGCAGGTTCCAATACTGGTTATTTTCCTTTTACCTAAAGGTTCTTTCTTATGACAATTTTTTATTTAAAAATAAATATAATTATATAACATAAAATAACATTCTCTTCATAAAATAAATTAATAAAAAATTAAAAGAAAACCTAAAAAATAATATTTTCAACTACGTGGACTTTGATTCCCATCACAAGATACATAAGCCCTGGGTTTTGATCCTAGGTCATGCCCTCTCATCTAAATAAATAATTTATTTTCCTTTTTTTATCTTTATTTTGCATGTGATTAAAGGGTAATTAAGATATTATTAAAAGGCTAATTAATTTATGTAATCAACTTAGTGTAACTGTTCTTTTGAACAAGTGTTGTGGGGTGCCTAACACCTTTCCCACATACAATTAACTTCAAAACCCTTTTCACAGACCATCCTTTTGTATTATATAGTTTTTCAAGGTTTTTTAAAAACTTTGGTGGTGACACCCATTTTCTTACATTTATCGACCTTCCTTCTCCTCAAAAGGCATAATTTAGGTGCGACAGTATGGTGACTCCACTAGGGAGTTTTATGAGAGTCAAGCCCATTCAAGTTGATTTTTTTTCCTTTGGCCTTTTGGTTATTTTGAATACCCTTTTTTATATGTTTCTTTCTCTATTTTTATGATAGACTCCATGTTTTTTTTTTCTTTTTTATTTTGTTAGAATGATTTGTCCTAGGAAAGATAATATGCAGCCTTAAGGTAGATGACTTTTATCTGCTTTATATTTGTTACTTTTCTCTATAGGTGAGAATTAGGGTAATTTTTAAGTTAACAGGTTTGTACACTCTCTTCACATATAGTGTACTTTCACATTCAACCTCACACATATATTAGGCCCTATATCTAGGTCTGAAAGTATCTTAATTTAGTAAAAGTTAGTAATGGTTTTCTAAAGGGACTCTTAAGTCTCCAGAGGTCATCGTATATACTTCACCCAAGTCAATATCTATTTACTAAATTTAATCCCTAAGGAGCTATTAAGCTCTTAAAGGATCACACTTGGTAATTAGATTTTCCATCTTTCTTTAGAGGAAACAACTTGGGGACCTTGTTTAGGTTGATAAACCCACCTCAAAAGCTTTACACATTAGATGGAATCTAGTAACCACCTTGAGGACATATTCTACCTTGAGGACATACCCGATGTAAGACATAAAAGAGTGTACTTTTCTTTTCCCTCCATGCATCATATTATCTATTATTGAAAATTCCTTGAAAAAAGAGTAATAAATTATTACTCTATGCCTAAATGATTTTTTTTTGTTTCACTACTCATTATGGATTCAAGTTATGTCATGATGAAGGCATTTGCATTAGCTCCCCACCATACATCTTTGGGTTTTCAACTCTACTAAGCCAAGAGCATGCATATAATATATTGATAAAATCATTGTAAGCCTATTTAAAACATTTGAAGCATTATTTTTAGGTTAGTCATCAACATATTAAAAATGTTTTACCCTAATTATGGAGTGGCCTAGTTGCCCATAAATTGGTGGCTGCTTCCATGCCTTTGAGGTTCAAAATGTCAAAATGCGTGGTATGCTAACCAAGTTTTTTTTTTCATTTCTTCCTCTTTTTTTAGGTGGATTGGTGGATTGTTGAGTATGGTTAGCATCATGTCAAGTGAAAGTATGAAGTCAAGCCTAACCGAGCTTATGTATAAGGGAAAGGGGATCAAGTTAGTGGCGAGCATTGAGGTAATCAAAAGTTTGAAAATATTTTCCAAACATATTAAAGGGGATATTAAGTAGAACTTTAGGAAGAAATATGGAGAGGTATTAGATTTACTCCACATATTTGTGTAAGGGGATGCACTTCAAATTCTTGGATTTCCAAATTGCTCTAATAATAGAAGAATTTGGAGAGCTACTGAGAATATGATTTGCAAAAGGAAATGCTGTTTATAAATACCAAGACATCTACCCTTAAAAAATGATAGCAAAACTATTAGAAGTCGATGAATGTGAGGTGCAAATTGTCTGTATAGGGAGTGAAGAGGGAATCCAGCAAGTATATATTAAGGCTTACTTTGAAATGTTGGCAAGGAAGGAAAAATGGTTTACTTTTAGTAGAGTACTTGCATAGCCATTTATGGTCTCATTTTGTTTCCATTTACGATAGGAATGATCAACTGTCATGCTATCACTATATTCCAAATTGTTGAATATCATCAAGTTAATCCTGTACCCGCTATAATTGTAGAAACATATATGTCATTGAGCCATTGTCATGTGAAAAAGGAGTAAGGATGAGATGTTGCCTTCATATATTGCATGTATGGATTATGAACCACTTGTACGGAAAAACGGTTACAAGTTGACCAATATTATTCCTATAATCCTTTAGGTGATTTCAAAGAGGTAAAGTCAAGTTAGAACATCAAGGATGGGTTTGAGTTTTCAACAAACTCAAAGCAAAAGATGATCTTTAGAGATTATCATAGTAGTGGGGTCGAGCAATAATTTTTCAATGTGGTGATTTCTTGAATGTATCGCTCTTAAGGCCACGTGGATAAATAAATTGTAACCCCACCTTATTACTAAGAAAATTTCCCTTCTCGTAAAAGATTCCTCCAAAAGAGATAGTTCCAAGGATTCATTGCCTACACAATAATTCAAATAAAAGCTTAAATCACAAGATAGGGAAGGCCTGGGACAAAGTCATCTACAAAGGAAAAGTTGAATTGGGAAATCAAATGATATAGGCAAGTGATGATTACCAAGTCTGGTTAACTAAAAGAATCAAAGGAGCTAATCTAAGCTTTACGCAACTTAATCCATTGCTTAGCAGCAATACAATAGAAGTAGGCAAAGAAATGGTGAAGCAAATAGAAAAGAAAGAGGAAGAGCTTAAAAGAATGATATAGGCTAACTAAGAAAATAAAGAATAGGTGAACCAATTATAGAAAAAATTTGTGAATTTGCAAAAAGAAATGGAGGAAATGAGAAATCAAGTTCGCCATGAAGAAAATATCAAAGTGGACAAAATAAAAGCCAAAAATACAAGACTCAAATGTTCTATCAGCGAAGTGAATCAACAGATGGCAGAAAATGAACAAATAATGAAGAACAAATGTGTCAGGCTAATGACAGTTGTTAAGGAAAGAAATGCTTTTGAGAAGGAAGTTCAAGACCTTCACCCTTTGAGGAGTCTAGAACATGAGATGGATAGGCTTGTTAAGTAATTGGAAGAAAAAGCAAACAAGCTTAATTCTATTAAAGAAAATTCATTAACCACAGTCCATAGGCTATTGGAGGAGTTAAACCAACTAGCTAAGGCAATTCAAGAATTGAGAATACTTAACTCAAAGGAAGCCTCAAAGGTTATAGAATGGAAAGAATATACTAGAAGGTTAATTTTGCTAGCAAACGAAGTCATCCCATAATTCTCAGAAGTTTATATATAAGTTCAAGGCATTACACTTCCTTTTAATACCCCTATTGAAATTGCAAATTTACTTTCTTTATGTAAACATACTGTAATAAAGTTGAGGAACCTGGCTCAATTTTTGTAATGCAATTACAAGTTCTTTTCAATAAAATTTTGAGTTTGCACCTACTCTAAAATCTATGGGCAAGATTTTGAATAAAGACTCTGACTTTACATCCCTTTAAAAGATGTCAAAAAATGAGGAATCCTAAATTCTAATTGTTTGATGATCAACTCTATTTAATAAGAGAAACAATAAGTTTTCATAAATAATTAGAGGACCTTTCACTATAGAGACTTATGTGCTAACTATATCCAACTTAATAATTCACTAACCTTTAAAGGTAATAAATAAGGCAATAAGTACTAACTTTTTTTACTATGTGCTTTCCTTAAAGGTGATATAACATTGCTTCTCTCAAGAAACCTAACTAGATACCCCCTGCACATTCATATAATATGTGCTCTTGGAGTTGTCAAATGGCTACTAGTTCAAATGAAGGTGAATCTACCTTGAATCTTCTTATGGGAGCCCAGATGTCGAAAATGAAGGAAATGATAAAAGGTCAGACTATAGCACAAAAATTCAAGAACACTGAGACTCGTGATGCCTTAGACAATGGTTAGATAAGTGAATCAAAAAGTGATGGAAAAGAGAAGCAAGTAATAAAGATAGTTATGAAGAAGCCTAAAATTTTCCAAGACTCTAACATTAAAGAAGAAGATAGCCTAGAAGAACTAGTTAACGACCCATTATACACCTTCTAAATCCCTCAATTAAAGAACAAGAAGGAGGAATGGAAAAAAGAATTGGGTGAAATGAAAGACTAGTTGAAGGCCTTACAAGGGTCAAATGCATGGGGCTTATTAGATCTAAAAGGGTTGTGCTTGGCTCCATCTGTTACAATTCCCAAGAAGTTCAAAATGCCTAAATTCAATAAGTATAATGGCACTAAAAATCTAATTTATCACCAAAAGGCTTATTGCAAGAAGATTCATGTATAGTCCCAAGATGAGAATTTCCTACTAATGTTCTTTCATGAAAGCTTGATCAGGCATGCATTGGAATAGTACATGCAGCTAAACCCTTTAAAACTTTAAAAATGAAGAGACTTGGTTAATGCATTAATGGGGCAGTAAAAGTTCAACTTAGATATAGCCCCTACTAGAGAGCAACTAAAGGCAATGAATAAGAAGGTCATAGAGTCATTTAAAGAATATGACTAAAGGTGGAGGATGATTGTATCACAAGTTCAACCTCCCCTTATACAGTCTAAGCTTTATTCCTATTTTATTTATACCCTACAAGATCCTTATTATAAATATATGGTAGGAACGCATGTAACTGACTTCTCTAGTTTAATTGAAATTGGAGAAAGGATTGATGATGACATTCATAAAGGGAGGATAGTTGTCACTCAAATTGAGAGCTATATGAGAAGAGGGCATAATAACAAGAAGAAAGAAGGTGATGTTAGTTTTCTACAAACTTCAAGACAATCCTAACCAGTCTCCCATCAAATTAGTGGTGAAGCTTTCTGACAAGCACATAATAGGCCAGGGGAAAATAGACAGGGGCAAGTTGGCGAGCAAAGGAATATGCAACAAAGAGGTAATTACCTATGGCCAAATTTTGGTATGACCAATGTAGAACTATATCGTCAACTCTTAAAACCTTGTTTGTTGGGACTATGTCCTTACAAGAAACCTCAACCTCCTTATCCTACTTGGAATAACCTTAATAATCTTTGCAAGTATCATATAGGTTCCCCAAGACATTTGATAGATGATTGCACTACCTTTAAGGGGAATATGTTAGATGTAATTGATTCTAATCATATGTAGTTTAAGAAGAATGATGGATCTACCATTAACACCAATCTATTACCAAATCATAAGAGACAAGTAAATGTTATTAAGAGGGAAATTGAATTCCTCAAGGACCCTACAAATATCAAGATGGCTATGGGAGAGATCTATGCTCAATTAGTAGTTGTTGTTGGATAGGGAGGCACAGTGAAAGATTAAAAGTTTAAAGTTCCTATCCTGATATGGACCGAATGAAACTCGTTTAAGTTAAAGTGGATAGAAGAATTACCTTTTTAATTCTTTGAAGTTAACGCATATTTGGATCTCAAGAGCTGATAACATAGATTTGCTCCCTCTACTGGTATCCACATGAATAGCTCTCTAACTCGAATAATGTGCTAGGACTCTCAGCATCCGTTCTTCTTTGAGCGTTAATTTTCCTTTTTATAGGGTATTTCGTGGCTCTTAAAGTATTTTTGCTGTCAAAACTTTTCTAACACATTTTCTTCCTTCATAAGGACATCTCTATCTATATACAGTATATAGATAAGGGTTTTTGTCTTCCACTTAAAAGCTCATGAAAATTTAATTAAATTTATCTCATAAATTTAAACCATAATATCATATCTAATTCAAATTTATCTTATAAATTCAAATTATAAAACTGACATGATATTCTCTCTTATCATGTTAATTATTAAATTTAATCTATCATATAAAATTAAATTTTAAACTAACATAAGATAAGATAATATAATATAATATAATATAATATAATATATATCACATATACATATTGTATTATATATATATATACAAATATATATACATATATATTTTGAATATATATATATTATATTATCTATATTCAATTTTATATATCATATAAATATATCATATATATATCTAATATATATATGTATTTACACATACATATATGGATATATATATATATTTCTAAAATATATATATACATATATATATAATTATATTTTAAATTTTATATTTCATATAAATATATATAAATATTTATTAAATAAATATTCAAATATATATATATATATATATAAAATTCATTCAATCTATATTACATTCATTGAATCTAGACATATTCCAGATTCAATGAACTTGGACATTATAGCTAGAGTTGGGCCGTTTTTGTGTGTGACTCTGTAGGCCCATATGAAATTAGCAGTGGGCTAATTACGCTATTAGCCCACAAGTTACAAGTGGCCTCTAGCAAGACATTACAACTACCTAATTCACATGGGGATTGATGATCCAATGTAACCTATCATGCAACTATATCACATCCCTTTTGTCATGTGATATTTCGGTTAAGTATAAGACATGGAATTGTCATTCTCCTTTTTCTAACCATTACTTTCTCAATCTTTGAGTAGACTAATAGTAGCAATGGAAAAACCCTTTTCATTGTAGTATGGCCATACATTTTCTCAGTCTTACTCATCGAGGGGCCCAGTAATATCTCTCACTTAATGTGAGGGATAAATTCCATCTTGACAACTCATATTCCTCTGCATGAATATCATTAAACTCAATCATAACCTTTATAATCACCCGGTCAAAGGTAACTGTTAACTAGGTCAAAGTTCAGTGGTCATCATTTAGGAATCCATGATGATCTTAAGTCAAAGGGCTTAGTGATATAATTACATATGAGATAAGCTTATGACTTGTACCATGCAGCTTTCTCATAGCTAGTCAGTCTAGCACCTTGTACTCTTTTAAGTGCCTATGAATTTAATTTGTATCTCTATAATTAATCAAAGTCATACCAGTCTTGTTTCACCTATGATCGACATTTAGGACAATCACTATAGTTTGTCCAGGATATAGTTATCATATTGAACATGCAATTGTTATGATAACAAAAGAAAAATTCATTAAATAACAATGTGCATAGTACAATGATTAGCTCCAGGGCACAATTTCCAACATCCTCCTACTTGCATTAGGTACAATCATTAATTTGTCTAATTCCCATTATCCTGACATGATGTTCATGCTTCACGTATACAAGAGGCTTTGTAAGAGGATCAGCAACATTGTCTTCTCTTGCTACTTTGCATATTTTTATATCACGTCTATCATTGATCTCTCTAATAAAGTAGAAACGCCTGAGTATATGCTTAGTCTTTTGGTGTGACCTTGGCTCCTTGCTCTGTGTAATTACACCGCTATTGTCATAGAACAAGTTTATTGGATTTGAGATGTTAGGCACCCCTCCTAGTTCAGCAATGAACTTCCTAATCCAAACGGTTTCCTTAGCTGCATCTAATATAGCTATATACTCAGCTTCTGTTGCATAATCAACTGTTGTGCTCTGCTTTGAGCTCTTCTAGCTCACTGCCCCACCATTTAAGGTGAACACATATCATGATTGCAATTTAAGGTCATCCTGGTCAGTTTGGAAGCTTCCATCTGTGTAACCTGTTACAACTGCTCGTCATCCAATCTGCCATATACTAAGAATAAATCCTTAGTCCTTCTTAAGTACTTTAGGATATTCTTGACAGTAGTCCAATGATCTTCTCCTGGATCTGCTCGATATCTACTGGTCATACTTAAGCCAAATGAAACATCTGGTCGAGTACATAGCATGGCATACATGATAGATCCAATTGCCGAGGCATATAGAACCTTACTCATGCAATCTCATTGATTTTGTGTATTAGGATACTGGCCTTTACTGAGATAAATGCCATGAGACATGGGGATGAAACTCCTTTTTGAATCCTGTATACTGAACCTATGCAGTATCTTGTCTATGTATATGCTTTGACTTAGGCCTATCAGCCTTTTAGATCTATCTCGATAGATCTTAATCCTAAGGATGTAAGTAGCTTCACCTAAGTCCTTCATAGAGAAAGATTTTCCTAACCAAGACTTAACATTCTGTAAGGTAGGAATATCATTCTCAATAAGTAGGATATCATTTACATATAGCACTAGAAATATAACTGTATTGTCATTAACTTTTTTATAAACACAAGGTTCATTAATATTTTGAATGAATCCAAACTCTTTGATTACTTTATCAAAACATTAATTCCAGCTTCGAGATGCTTGCTTCAATCCATAAATGGATCTTTGAAGCTTGCATACCTTTCCAGAGTCCTCTGGATGCACAAAACCTTCAGGTTGTGTCATGTACACTTTCTCAAGTAGATGTCCATTAAGGAATGTTGTTTAAACATCCATCTATCGTATTTCATAGTCATAATATGTTGCAATAGCAAGGAGGACTCTAATTGATTTGGCCATTGCGACAGGTGAAAAAGTTTCATTATAATCTACACCATGAGTTTAGGTGAATCCTTTTGCAACCAATCGTACCTTGAAGACATTTACTTTGCCATCCATATCAGTTTTCTCCTTAAATACCCACTTGTACCTGATGGTTTTTATTCCTTCAGGTAGATTGATTAAGGTCTATACCTTATTATTATACGTGGATTACATTTCAAACTTCATGGCATTTAGCCATTTCTTAGAATTTAGTCCCACCATGGCTTCTTGGTAGGTGGTTGGTTCATTGTGTTCAATGAGCAACACTTCATGACATTCATTAATCAGAAATCCATATCTCTGAGGATAATGTCATGTCCTATCAAACCTTCGTGGGTCTTGTGTTATTTGAGTAGGCTCATTTACTTCTTGTGAGTCTTCTCAGTTTTTCATCTGTGACTCTGTGCTATTTTGTGGTTCTTGAATTTCTTTAAGATGTATCTTGCTCCCACTGGTTCTTTTAGAGATAAATTCTCTTTCTAGAAAGATACCATTTTGAATTACAAACACTTTGTTATCGGTGGAATTGTAGACATACTATCCCTTTGTTTCTTTAGGATACCCCACAAAAAGGCAATTTATGGATTTGGGTGCTAACTTGTCTGAGGCTTATTTCTTAACAAAAACCTCACTTCCCTAAATCTTGAGAAAAAAAAACTAGGTTTCTTCCTAGTCCATATCTCATATGGTGTCTTCTTAATTGCTTTAGATGGAACACAGTTCAGTGTGAATGCAACTATTTCTAGTACGTGGCCCCAAAAGGATGGTGGAAGATCTACTTGACTCATCATGAATTGAACTATATCTAATAGTGTCTGATTTCTTTACTCAAAAACACCATTCCATTGTGGTGTTGCTGGAAGAGTTAATTGTGAGACTATCCCACAACTCCTTAGATGATCAATAAATTCTTGGCTCAAATATTCACCTCCTCAATTAGATCAAAGAGTTTTAATAGTCTTGTCAAGTTGATTTTGTACTTCATTTTGGAATACTTTGAACATTTCAAAAGATTCCGATTTATGTTTGATTAGGTAGATGTATCCATATCTACTGTGGTCATCAATAAAGGTAATGAAGTGCAAATAACCCCCTCTGGTAGTTGTACTCATTAGTCCACATACATTTGTATGTATGTGTTCTAATAAGTCATTAAACCTCTCACTATGCCTAGTAAAAGGTGCTTTTATCATCTTTCCTAATAAATAAGATTCACAAGTGTCATAAGATTCAAAATCGAATGAGTTGAGAAGTTTATCTTAAGGGAGCTTAAAAATGCATTTCTCATTTATATGGCTGAGACGACAATGCCATAGGTAGGTTGGATTCAAATTATTTGATTTGATCCTTTTGGTAGTTACGTTATAAATGTCTTCATTACTAGGATGTTTCAAATTTAAAAGATAATGACCAAAATGAAAATTACCATTAGCATAAAAAATGTCATTTTGATAAATAGAACATTTACCATTCTTAATAATGGAAGTAAAACCTTCCTTATCTAAATAAGAAAGAAAAACAATGTTGCTACTCAAAGTAAGAACATAATAGCAATTGTTCAAAACTAACAAAAGCCTACTGGGCAAAAGTAATTCATAAGTGCCTGCAGCTAAAGCAGCAACTATTGCTCTATTTCCAACTCGTAGGTCCACTTCATCCTTCATCAACTTTCTACTGTTTCTGAGACCTTCCACATACAGTATCTAATACCCATGCAGAAGAAGTAGAAAGGTGAATGTCTATAACATAAATACCTAAAGGAGTAGTCCCGCTATCCTTCTTCTTTCTCAAATCTTCCAGGTAGAGCTTACAGTTCCTCTTCCAATGACCCAGTTCATTGCAAAACAAGCAAACTCCTTCCTTTGGAGGCTTTGCCTTCTTGGCTAGAGGCTTGGTTTTGGGCTTGTTTGACTCTTTGGTTTTACCATCTGAGCCTTTACCCTTTCCCTTGCCCTTGCCCTTGCCTTTCTTTTTCATAACCTTTTCCTTTATGAACCATCAAAACAGTGCTAGGATTTTTCTTAATGTTTTGCTCAGCAGTTTTAAGCATCCCATGCAGTTTAGAAATAGATTTCTCCATGTCATTCATGTTATAATTCATAACAAACTGCTCATAACTTTTTGGGAGTGAGTTCAAGATCAAATCTGTTGCCAACTCCTAGCTTAAAGGGAAATCCAAGCCTCTCAAGGTGATCAATATAGCTCTTCATCTTTAAAACATGAGTGCTAACTGATGCACCCTCAGCCATCTTGTAAGAGTGTAAGGCCTTTGTGGTCTCATACCTCTCTTGCCTTGCTTGTTGCTGGAACATTTCCTTAAGATGTACAATCATCTCATAAGCCTCCATGTGTTTCAAATCTCTTTGAAGTTCTGGAACTATGGAAGCTAGCATTAGGCATCTTACATCCACCAAGTCATTGGTGTGCTTCGTGTAAGCATCCCTTTGAGCTCTTGGAGCATTGGCCACAAGCTCCTCAGGAATGGGTTCATCCAGGACATAAACCTTTCTTTCCTACTTAGAACAATTCTCAAGTTCCTAAACCAGTCAAGAAAGTTCGTCCCATTGAGTTTGTCCTTCTCAAGGACTGATCACAATGATAGTGTAGTAGTATTACTAGTCGACATGATTCTACAATAAAATACATAAAGTTAATTTTATATCTCCCACTAAAACTAACAACCCTCAAATTTGATTAGTGGGCTAAGACCCATATTTCACTTAAATTTAAGTCCGCTTTGGTGGGATGCTTAAAATTAAGTTATTTAGGTAGGTAACTCATTTACATCACATGTAACTCTTAGATCTTTATGGGATTCAATCATCATATGATCCGGCATGTTCAATCCCATCTAATGCCTTGAGATCCAAAACTATTTTGAAAATCTCGATTAAGTGAAACAATAATGAATCTTTGTGAGTAGCACCATCACTCACGCTTGTCTCACCAAGATAACCCAAATGTATCCACTTTGGTGGATCCTACATTTGAGTGATCTAGATTTTGACAAGTATTCATTAATTGATTGCATTATGACTTAAGATTTTGATTAAAGGGTTTGATTTATTAATTTAATAAATGTGTAAAGTGAAAGCAGTTGTATCTCATACAAAATCATGCATATTATGATCTAATTAAAAGTATAATTAAACGTGATACAATATGGCTCACCTAACCTATGTCCATCCCAAGCCAATGAGAGGACCTCTCTAAGAAGATAAATTACATCAAGAAACCTCATTTATTCATATAAGGGGATTGAGATGAGAAGAGAATGTACATTCAGAGTTTATAGAGAGAGGCACGACACGCAGGCCATATTTAAAATTTATAACCCTTGTAAAACTAGAGCCATATGCGTCACCATACCCCAACAACTTCAAGGCAAAGAAAACACAACAAATAAACAATTCATATATAATGAAAGGCTATAAATTGTGAATTAGGTTGCGCAATGCAGAGTTAGCCAAGGTGGTCCCTCTAGCCGGTTAGCAGGTGTGATCAACAGGCAATGCCCTTGAGGGGTGCAGGGGGCAGCGCCCCCCCAAAGCTTTCGAAAAGCTTATTCTCTTTGAATGAGTTACTGCCTCAAACCCTTTGGATTCATCAATCATATTGACAGTCCAGCCTAAACCATATGAGAATGTGAACGAACAATAATGACATTGAGAAAACACATCATATGGACAAACATTAGTCATATTGAGAATGCATATCATATAGCTAAATATTAATCATATTAATTTATTTAAATTTATATAAATTTGAATATATATAAAATGAGTTTATAGATATATATGTTTTAAAAACATCACATGAAAACATATATATAGATTCAAAAATATCACATATAAATTTTAAAAATCTTAAAGCAACGTTCATCTAAAAAAGTTCATCACATAAAGATTTAAGAACATAATCAACCAAAACCTAACTTAAATAAAAATTTGTCCTGGCTCTAATACCATTGTTGGATAGGAAGGCGCAATGGAAGATTAAAATTTTAAAGTTCCTATCTTGATATGGATCGAACGAAACTCGTTTAAATTAAAGTGGATAGAAGAGTTACCTTTTTAATTCTTTGAAGTTGACGCACGTTTAGATGTCAGGAGTTGACAACAAAGATCTACTCTCTCTATTGGTATCCATATGAACAGCTCTCTAACTCGAACAGCCTGCTAGTGCTCTCAGCGTCCGTTCTTCTTTGAACGTTAATTTTCCTTCCTATAAGGTGTTTCGTGGCTCTCAAAGAGTTTTTCCATTAGAACTTTTCTAAATTGTTCTCTACCTTCATAAGAAATCCCTATCTATATATAGTATATAGATAAGGGTTTTTGTCTTTCACTTAAAAGCTCACAAAAATTAAATTACATTTATCTCATAAATTTAAACCATAATATTATATTTAATTCAAATTTATCTTATAAATTTAAATTATAAAACTGACATGATATTCTCTCTTATCATGTTATTTATTAAATTTAATCTATCATATAAAATTAAATTTTAAACTAACATAAGATAAGATAATATAATATAATATGTATATCACATATACATATTATATTATATATATATATATATACAAATATATATACATATATAGATATATATATATATTGAAAATATATATACATATATATATAATTATATTTTAAATTTTATATTTCATATAAATATATATATATATAAATATTTATTAAATAAATATTCAAATATATATATATATATATAATTCGTTCACCTTATATTACATTCATTGAATCTAGACATATTCCAGATTCAACAAACTTGGACATTATAGCTCCAGTTGGGTAGTTCTTGTATGTGACCCTATTGGCCCATATGAAATTGACAATGGACTAATTACGCTATTAGCCCACAAGTTACAAGTGGCCTCTAGTAAGATATTGCAACTACCCAATTCACATAAGGATCGATGATCTAATGTAACCTATCATGCAACCATATCACATCCCTTTTGTCACATGATATTTTGGTTAAGTATAAGACATGGAATTGTCATTCTCCTTTTTCTAACCATTACTTTCTCGATCTTTGAGTAGACTAACAGTAGCAATGAAAAAATCCTTTCCATTATAGTATGGCCATGCATTTTCTCAATCTTACTCATTGAGGGGCCCAGTAATATCTCTCACTTAATGTGAGGGACAAATTCTATCTTGACAACTCATATTCCTCTGCATGAATATCATTAAACTCAATTATAGCCTTTATGATCACCCATTCAAAGGTGACTTTTGACTAGGTCAAAGTTTAGTGGTTATCATTTAGAAATCCATAATGATCTCAGGTCAAAGAGTATAGTGATCTAATTTCATATGAGATAAGCTTATGACTTGTACCATGTAGCTTTCTCATAGCGGGTTGGTCCAACACCTTATACTCTTTCAAGTGCCTATGACTTTAATTTATATCTCTATAATTAATCAAAGTCATACCAGTCTTGTTTCATCTATGATCCCTCAAAGATAACCGACTAGAAACATTTAGGACAATCACTATAGTTTGTCCAGGGATACAGTTATCATATTGAAAATGCAACTGTTATGATAATAAAGAGAAATTCATTAAATAACAATGTGCATAGTATAATGATTGGCCTTAGGGCACAATTTACAACACTTGTAGGATATATGTCCTAAATTTCAAGAATCAATGATAATGTAATAGAACAATAGAATCACATGTTTTGTGAATATCATTAAGAGATGAAGGGACATGATATCGAAAGCTGTTCTAAATTCAAGAAAATACTAAAAAGAATGATGATGCTGGGAATTGTTGTTATTAGAAGCACTGATAAAGAGATCGATATGGTGAAGAAGGGCATATTGAATTTATAATTAATGAACCTAGTTTGAAAGAAACTACCAATCTTGTCACTTTGACTATAACAACACCAATGGATCCTTTGTAATAACATTTCATATGCCAATCCCTTTTCCTTACCAAAGTAATCACGTTGTACCCTAGAAATATTATGGTGTCATAGAAGCTGGGATAAGCAAAGAGATAGTAACTCACCAAATGGTGTAACATGAAGTAGAAAGGCATATCTCCCAGCAGATACTAAAAAGTCAAGAAAAGGGAAAGATGTAAGCATTGAAGATCCTTCAAGATCTAGTCCCCAATAAGCTTGTCTCTCATCTCAATATCCACTATGTTGTCCTAATGCATATACAAATCAAAAGGACTTATTAAAAGGTTGTAATGCATAAGGTAGTATGATGAAATGAAATGAGTAAAGGACAAAGGAAACCAACTTCAATTAGTGCCAGGCATCATCAAATAGATCCTAAGAAAAAGGAGTTACCATCTAGGAAGTCAACCAACTAATCCATATTTCAAAATAGTATATTGACATGAATTCTCTATTATTCTTCTCAAACTTTTTGTTCATCATTTTTATGTACCCATTTTTTGCTTCTTCTCTTCTTCTTCCTTTCTTTTTTCTTTCCTTTTATTTTCATCATTTTTCTTCTTTCTTTTTCAACTCTTGCAAAGCATTTTCCTATTCATTACTTTCTAAACAAACATGGACTCCTTTTCTTCTCCTTCTTTGTTAATTCCTTCACTTGTTGCCATACTTAGCACTAACTAAAGTGGTTAAAAAGGGCTAAAACTTAAAAGGATATTTTGATTCAAATAAAAGGCTATAAAATTATTTTTGTTTTAAAACACTAAGGCTAAAAGGGATAAAACAAATGATTAAATGTGATTAGGTAGGATATTTGGCCACAAAGGTTGTGAAAAAAAAATGCCTAAATCATCTTTGTACATATAAAAAGGCATTTCAAGTCTCAAAAGAGATTCAAGACAAGTTCTAGAGATATAATTCTAATAAATGTACTCTCTCTCAAAGAAATGAACATATAGGCTCAAATTTTTCACAAACTTTATGGACTTACTTAAGAATTATCTAAGCCCAGTTCCTTACTCATTTGCTAAAATCTTAAGAAGGTAAGTGTAATTCTTCATCAAGCTTTATCTTCTCAAGTTTAAATTAACCCAGCCTTAACAATATTTGCAAACTAAAACAAAAACAACAAGGTTTTGTTAGAATTTTTCAAGGTTTTTAATTTTTTTTCAATTTTTTTAAGCAAACAAAACAAAAGACACCAAATTGTAAATATTTACAAACAAACACAAACTCAATATCAAGAAAGCAACTACACCCTCTCCCACACTTAAACATAATATTATCCCCAGTGTTATCAATGTGAGAAAGAGAGAGAAAGAGAACTCCCTTGACAAGAGCTGAACAAAGAATATAGAAGGAAAAAGGAAGATCATCTAGACAAATCCTGTATCTTTTTGCTTGATTGCTCTAATGCTTTGCTGATCTTCTTCATCAATTCTTTCTACCTAGAGGGGCATGGCCTACAAAAACAAAAATGAGCATCAACTTAAACAACAAAACCACAAAATTAACAAAAGAAAAACTTAATAAGAAAAGAACTTGGGTTGCCTCCCTAAAAGAACTATGTTTGTAGTCATTAGCTAGGCTTTTGAACACAAACATCTAATTATAAGTATCAAACACCACAATTACATTATCTTCATTTCTTTTCAAGCAACAAGGTTTTAAAGTAAAAGTTCCTCATTCATATTAATTACCTATACTTCCTCAATCATTAGCAATCTTAAAGTACAAGCATTCATTAATTTCAAAGAAAGCTCAAAAGGCACATCCTAACAATTATAAATAGGAGCTTCTAAAAATTCATAGCATCTAACAAAATCCACTTGACCCTCATCAATAAGAGTCAAAATTTCAATAGAAGGGTTATGTGTAATACGTCTTGGGATCTCCTTATCAAAATTAACATCAAAATCACAAAGATTATGCTTCAAAGCTAGAACATCTTCTAAACATCCACTAGACTACCACAAATTGGTTTCAAGTTCATTATCACCTTCTACATTATCTATATTCTCATGCAATTCCCTATCCTCAGCTTTCTCATAATAATCTTCATCAAAGTTCAATGGGGAAATAAAATGGCTAGTGTTTTGTTGCTTAATATTTTTAGTATTTTCTAACATTTGGCTCACATAGACTCTAATATTTTGAGCACTTGACACTAGTGACAAAGTCCTTTTGTGAATTTGAAAGTTTCCTTAATGAATCTATAAGGTCCTCAAATAATCTTTCCAACCAAGACTCCTCTCTATACTCTTGAGTATTTTTCTCAACATGTGGATACGAGTGAAAAGATAAGGTCATTTCATTTCAATGATAATCTAAATGAGGATCTCAAGACTCATGTTTCTCTAGACTCCAACTAGGACTAAAAGAATTATCAAAATAAGTTTTACTCCTAGTGAAACCATCTCTCATGTAGTTAGAGGTTTTGCTAAAGTGACAATGCTCACAAATGACTTTGTCCACAATAAACA
Source organism: Prosopis cineraria (assembly GCF_029017545.1). NCBI lineage: Eukaryota > Viridiplantae > Streptophyta > Magnoliopsida > Fabales > Fabaceae > Prosopis > Prosopis cineraria. Next base: position 34,995,950 of record NW_026555339.1, on the reverse strand, counting down.
CAAGAAAAGTCATAATATTGAGAAGAATCAATACATGGATTATAACTAGCATTCAAATGCATATTATATTGCTTCCTTTCATTTAAATAGCTCATACAAGAAATCAATTCATCTTATAATGAAGAAAAGGAATTCATTTCTTTCTCAATATTAAAGCCACTTGAGTTCCACTTTAAATCCTTTTTTCCAATTTTCTTTCTTCTTTTCAAACACAAAGAACACTATCACAAATTAAAAGAGAAACAACAACACAAAAAAGCAACTTGAACATGCTATTTACAAGACCTAAACTTAAGCTACTAATGCTCAATCAATTCAAACCAAGAAAATCAAAGTGAACTAAGAAAATCAACAGCTCAAAAGAAAAAGAAAAGAATTCTTAATCGAGAACTACTAAAGGTCTTTTAATACTAATTACCAATTACTTTAATTTTCTAGCAATGGTGCCAAAAACTTGATGCACACAAAAAAATATAGACACCACAAATGTACAAGTTGCAATTATAGCTAATGGCAAATCAAGGTCAATCTCATAAAGAATTAAGTAAAATGAAAAATAAGTATTAAATTCCTAATTTCATTGAAATTAAGCAAGTGACTTATAGTGATGAATGGTTCAATAAAAAAAAAAGAAAAATGTAAAGTGTGAAACTAAGATTTGAAGTGCTCTAAAGTAAAAAAAAAAAAATCAATTAGAAGATCACCCTAGAGTTCTAATCTCTCATTTGCTCAAGTGTACTCAACTTATCAATTAAATTGATTTTAATTTCAGTTTTAAGGATTAAGATACTATAATTAATCTTGAATATACTCTGATTACCCAAAATCGTACTTAATTCTAACTCAACAATTTCTTGCCAAAATTAGATTAAAGGCATTAAGTTTAAATTTCTTCTAACCACTCAAGTTCTTTAGGTACATTCCTATCCTAGAGGCAAATTAATTATAGTTAATTCTAAGCATTCAATTCCAATGGTCTAAATAGAAATTACTTTCCCAAGTTCATTCTGTTACTCCAAATTATCACCTAATGGTGGCCAATCATCAAGCAACTTAAAGATAAACTGGAATTAAAACATAAAATATCTATTAATCACAAAAGCGATAAATCAAGATACAACAAGAGCAAATGAATTCACAGGACTCTAAAGTATCAAAGTTCAGCTACACATAGCTAAATAGCAAATATAGTCTTAAAATAGCAAAATAATGGGACAAAACTAGATACATAGGTGAAAGAAAGAGAAAATTGAAGGAAAAATCAATGAAAATATAGATGGTAATGAGCTATCTTTCTCCCAAGCTCCAAAATCATCCTGGGTTCTCCAAAATTTCCCCTGGACCTTTAGAGAACGTAAAAAACGAAGCCTTATTAAAAAAAACCTAGTTTTCCTCTTTTATCAAACAAAAAAATTAAAAATGTGCATTCTAGTATGACATCCACTGGCAGGCTCCGTTCCTTGTTCAGAATTTGCTATATAACACTAATCTGTTGTAGTGGTTATCGTAGTAGGTGATCATTAAAGTCTAATTTCTTTATTAAAATCATCATATTTTTCTTCCTCTACTTCTTCTGAGCTTTTATAGAGTTTTCTAAAATTAAAATGACTCAAATTAAAAATCAAAATTACTCTAAAATAAATCAAAACACAATATTTACATGACAAGTTAACTAACACAAAAATAAACAATAAACACAAGACAATTAACTAAAAATAACTAGATAACTCTCCAATTAACTAATAAAACTCCTCAAAATACATAAAAATATAAAGAGTTATCATAACGTTTTTAGGCGAGGGTTCTGCAAGGGACTTCAAGGGAAGACTCTTGAGGCTTGAGGTTATATATTGGAAAAATGATAAATAAATTTTTCTAAAATAGGAAAATGACAATTTCGTCTCACAAAATATTATAATATCTTCTAAATCTCAAGGAACCTAATTATCATTAAAGTTTTTAATGAAATGACAAAAACACCCCTTCATTTAAAAAAGTGAAGAAAAATGGTGGAGAGATAGTTATGACTTCCTAGAACACTTTAGTCATTTACTGAACCAGACTTGTGATTTCAAAACCAAAATTGTGAATGAAAAAAAAGCTTTTGTTGCACTTTGTTGATTGGAAAAAAAAAATGGTGAGAGAAAGTTATAAATTCCTAAACCACTTTAATCATTTACTGAATTAAAGTTGTGAATTTTAGAATCAAGGTTGTGGGGAAAAAGAAACTTTGTCACACTTTACTAATTGAAAAACAAAATGATGAGAGAAAATTGTGAATGCCTAAATCACTCTAGTCATTTGTTAAATTAGAGTTGTAAATTTTAAAACTAAAGTAGTGAATGAAAAAAGCTATGTTGCTTTTTTAAATTAAGGAGTAATTTCTTTCATTTCATTAAAAATTTTAATGATAATTAGGTCTCTTAAAATTTAAAAAGCATTATCACATTTCGTGGAATTAAGTTGTCATTTCTTTATTTTGAGGGGATTTATTTGTTATTCTCCCTTATATATTTCCCTTGTAATTGTCTCACTTAGTTTACATATGAATGCAAACTTTTAGGAAAATGTGATTTGTTTTTTTATACAAAAAATATGATTTGTTGTGAATACAATGGATTTAATTGTTGTTATTGTGGGTTTGAAGGTACAACTTGTGTTGTGAACATTAAATATGCCATAGGCCCATCTGTTGTGTAAATGTTTGGTTTTAAAATTTTATAAAATAGTTATATCCTTTTATCACGGTAGACATGTCGCTAAGTTTGTCTCTTATCTTATAGTTAGCTTTCTTGTAACCAGCTAAATTCACCCTATTATGATAGTCTTTATCAGGTTTAATTATTTTCTCATAGCATGTACTTGTAATTTCTAATATGTTTTCCTTCATAATTTTTTCTATCATGGTAAACTTTTTTTTTTTTTACCATATTGAGATTTCTTTATACTTTTATGCGTTAAACTTAATTACAGTAATTGTTAAAATATGTAGTCTGCCTTTTTTACATTATAGTTGGCCCTGTTAAATTAGTTTTCAAATTTTCTTTCCATCGTAATCCTTAATTTATGAAATTAACCACCCTTTTAGAATGTCTTAAGCTGGCTTTTACCATATTATATTTATTATTGTTACAAACACCATACGAATGCACGTGCGTAAGAGGAACGATCGCCAAAATATTATAAAGGTATGCCAAAAAAACAAAAAAACAAAAAATGTAAGTACCAGTGTATTCCCTAATAAACTTTTGCCAAAAAAAAAACAAAAAAAAAACCTGATGAATTGTAAAACTAATAGAAAGGGTTATGAATATTTTTTATTTTATACAACTGATTGCCAAAATTATATAGAAGTCCCACATAAGGAACATATTTACCAATAAATTCTACAATTTTATAATAAAAATATTTTCAAGTCTCATGAAACTTGATTATAATTAATTTTCCTTGTAAAATGATGCCTTGCAAATTTAAAAATCTGACTTGTAAATCAATTGTAAAATTTAAAAACCATTACAAAAATTATATAAATTTACTTGTAAACATACTATATCAACTAGTAAAATTAAAATATTGACTTCTAAATATTAAATTACTATTTTCTTAAACATTTATGTATAATTTAAGGTATTTGATTTGTATTAATATTGTAAAAGATTAAATTGGTAATACATAAAGTTTAAGTTATAAATCTTAAAATTTTACCTGTAAATATGTGATGTTTAATTTGTAAATGTTATAATATAATTACTTCAATATACTTTTTTTAAAAAAAAAATTGCCAAGCCTACGTTGACCATAGTCAGCAGCCACCGGTCATCCCGGAGGATTGATTAACGCTTGGTGGTCGGTGAACGTCAATCAACAGAATTAATGACATTTGAGTCTTTTTGTGCAAAGAATATTAACAACCAAAATTTTATCCCACGGGTCGTGCAGCATATTTATTTGTAAATATGTTTCTTACTAACTTGTAATTTTTCCAAACTAAAACTAATTTGCATGTTCTGCAATGATGAGAGATATAAAAATATGAGAATATACAAAATTTAAAAACAAGCATTTTTTTTTAAAAAAAAAAAGTTATTCTTAAAGTTTGCCGTTGACATTATGACTTCCGATAGAAGTGGCACTTCTTTAGCCATCTTGATGGATGGCTCTTTGCCACGTTTGATCTTTGAAGGAAAGAAGTGGGCTTTCCTAGAAAGTTATTATTGTCTACTATTACGAAAAAAATCCTTCCTTTCCTTGAACAACTTTCCTGACAGCCAAATATGCCCTAAAAACCAATAGAATTGTTACGGAGACAACGGTAGTGCAATCAACCGAAAAAAAAAAAAACGGAAGCGAAAACAAAAACAAAAAATCCAAAATAACACCCAAAACCAGAAATAGAAAGCCTAACAGACGCAAATCATGTCACGAGAAAATTTTCGCGGCGAGTATTAACAGCTTCTAGTGTTCTAAACATTCTAGCTGCAATATGTTCAAGAATAAACAAAAAAATAGTGAATTGACTGACGAGATATACCCCATTCCTTATATTGAGGATTTTCGAATATTATAAAATCTGGAAGAAGAACCACCACCATGAGCTATCGCACTAAGTTGGTAATTTACAGTTTGATCCTTCAAAATAGAAACAATATGCAGGTTCAATTTCTGACTAGAAAGGTAATTAACAAAACCTCATTTAAAATAATACAACTTCAATGCATTACCAATGAAGTTATCTCGTGTCTGATTTTGGAAAGGATTAATTAATAAGAATATGTGTTTATCTCACATCTGTTTATTTAAACAAAAACATAAAATCAGCACATATAAATTAGATGGAAGCCATAAAATTAACCAACAGTTCATCCTACATACCGGAGACATGTTTCATGCTTGTTACTTGGGTGAAGTAGAAGATAAAACCCCAACTTGTATTGATGGGTGGCCTGGAAGTTTTGTCAATTCATGATTTCCTTGTAGAAGGGATGCCCTTTGAGGGTTTGAAAGCATCAGTTGTTGCATGTCCTTTGACAGCATATTGAAAACAGCCTGAAGGTCTTCCCTTAGTTTCTGACAGCTTGCTGGGGAATCTACACTAGCCCTTCTAGATTGTTGCAGCTACAAATTGAAATTAGCAATTGACAAGTGTAGAACACAAAATGTTTCCTCTAAATTTAAATCAATCTTATTGTACCGCACAGAATATCCTTTCAAAGGTTTATGCACTGAATGTTGCACGGTATTTTCTATGAAACTGGTGAAATTCTTGGTCAGACCCAAGTAAGGGCATGCTCAGCCAGCAGAAACAAATGGAGTAAAATGAGACCCAGTCAAACTAACTTCTTTCCCCCATTCAATGTAAAACCAAAGATCAATAAATACAAACAAGAAGAAGCCTGGGTAGGGTTGGCTACATGAATTGCATTATGCCATTGTGCTTTATCATTTACCAACTTTTTAGGAATGTTGTTAACTAATAAATACATAATCACCAAAAAAAAAAAAAAAGTAACACATAAATATATGTATACCAGATCTTTGACAATCAGTGTCAACATATTTGGTTGCTTTCAACTTATAGTCAGTCCTATTGAATATCATTAAAAAAAATATTCTGATAAAAAGAGAAAATGCTTTGATAGCTGAAAATAATAACTAGCTAAACATATGTATATGATAGAGCATCTTACATTCATGTCTGAGGAAGATAACTGTACAAACAATTGCACATCATTAGTGGAGGGCCACTGAAGAGCAAGTTACCTGTACTTCTCTAACGAAATGTCTCTCTATAGCATTGAAGGAATCTACAATTTCCAACTCAGTCATTTTAGATAGAAGCTGTTGTATGTCAATTGTCATTCTTGAATGCCTCCACAATCTGTCTTGCTCCTGTTCCGCAACAGCTTGCCTCCTCTGAAACCATGGCATAAAGTTGGGTCCCTTCAGAAATCGCCTGGCAGGAGAAATTAAACACATTCATTTCAAAGTTGTTAAATCAAGCAAATGACATAGAATCAAACTGTTGAAAGACTAAACACTTAATAGCAAGGTTATATTGAAAAATGTAATTGTAAGGTGAGTGCAAATAGTATTACATAATAAATACAGCAAAGAAAAGAAAATCCATTACCTGTATAGATCAAGCCAGTTGGATTTCATTCGCTTTAATAAGAACTTCCCTGGACCTCTTGCAGATAAACTTGCAAGAAATTCTTCAGCATTAAATGGAGGTAGAGGTGGCGGATCTGCATAAGGAGAAGTTCCTTCAGATGGTGCAGTGGTCCTAAAATATGGACCAAAAGGGGCCAAAAAATTTGTGGTGAGCTCCAAGAAATGCCTCCTTAATATCTCGTTGTTAACAACTGACATTGACTCTTCAACCCTTGGCAAAATCCCAGCATCAATAAGCCTATTTAAGATAGAAGTGTCTGGCTTAGTTGTGGCAGAATAAGTACTCCAGATTGCTTCCTTATGTTCGGTCATAAGGCAAAGAGGACCATCTCTCCGCAGCTTAACTGCATTCAACAAACTTGAAGGAGAAAACTTCTTTAGAGAAAGTTGTTGAATCCCAAGACCTTCGTTTCTGCCAGTTGAAGACCTACTTGGAAGGGTGAGCCTATTTGAATTAGGAGGAGGGCTTCCAACTGAGACAATGTGGGGGATGTTGCGGAGGGCTTTAAGGAAAAATAGGTTTGTCACCCCCAAAACCATTGTGGGGAAAGTTTCACCTTCTTTTAGGGAGTTTAAGTGTGCAAACTGAGGATCATGGATGGTAAAATACGGCCGGAAATCAACACTGCAAAGTAAAGGGGCAACCAAACTCACGAGACTGGCCACAGCTTCACAACACTGGGGAGGTGTGGGGGCAATGATAAGAATAGGTTCCCCAATAAGTAACAACTCCCATAGCAACCAAAGTTGCAATAAAAGGCCCCGGAATGTACCAAAAATATCTGAATCATGAAAAAGACCTTGTGGGGTATACTGGTTATTAGGCAAAAAAGGTGCCACTGAAGAAGCAGACTCTTCAAAAGATTCTCCACTTTCAACAGGCAAGCTATGAGCAGGTGGCAGGTACACTTTAAGAGTTGAATTCCCAATCGGAAGATCCATTAACTTACCAGGAATTGGAGCTGGCCATGTAGAGACATATGTGGCAATATGCTCCAAAGCTTTCTTACCAATGTCAAAATACAAGGGCCCTATAATTTGTAACAAAGGTCTAAACACACTAGAATATGGATGGTGGGACAAGATGACCACAGACTTCTGCTCCCCTCCTCGCTTTAGCCTCTCATCATGTCTCTGTCTATTAAAGACATAACCATACATGTACCTAGAAGCATTGACATTATTGCTACCAGAGGTTCTACTGAGATTGCTAATGCATATGGATTTTGAAGGAAATCCCCCGTCAACTTCAGTAATCTCAGAATGAGTACCATTGCCAATTTGTGATTTTAGGTTCCTACAAATTCGGAAAAAGAAAATAGAATCATGAATGCTTGAACGGTTTTGCTGCTGGGAAATGGAGTCTGGAAATGAACTATAAGCAATGTCAAGCTCCTCATCACGTGTAAGAGAGCCTGGAGGATAACACTCTTCTACCAGTTGACCTTGTTCAAGATCAAACCTTATAGCACAAAGGGCAACAATCCACAATTGTAACGATTCTAAGTCCATACTTGGACTTGCTTCTGTTTTAATAGATAAAGCAGAAGCAGACTGACTCATGTTCAGAAAACAATAGTCTGAGCTTTTGTAAGTCAAAAGACCCTCTGATTCATTTTAGACAACCATTGCATGCTAGAAAAACAACAGAATCTTCATTGGCATTGAGGACAAGAAGTTTAATGAAAACTCCACACTTTAAAGTTCTCTTGATAATGAAAATTTCATGCTTTCAAGTTCTCTTGATTGTCTCCACCTAACCAACAATTTGATGCCTGAAAAGACACCCAAAAAAAAAAATGTATTAGTTGGCAGATAAAAACCTACTTTTAAGGAAAGCTAGATTCTAACTCCACATGAGTTGATCGGAAGAGTAAAAACTTTCACAAAATCACATTCTAATTAAAAATTGAGTAATAATACCATCAATGTTTAGTTAATTGATAAATATTAGCACCCATACTATTATAACATGAGTAAATACTAATTATGCTATTGGAACATAAGTGTCTAGCAAATACTACTTATACCTCAACAATTAACATCCATGCTATAAGAACATAAAAAAAATTTACCAATGCTTCATACACAGAAATTAATCGAACTACTAAAACATTATTAGTCATCCATTACATTTGCTTGCTTGTTAGTAGCAACAAAATGCTATTTTCATAGCTCAAACTAACAAAAACATAATGAGCTGATATATAAAAAAGAGTATGCTCATATCAAATACGAATCATTAAGTATTAAACAGCTAAAGTTACTCTACAACTCTATTAAAAAAAAAAAAAACCATGCCATGGTCTATGAGGTGAGGATTCAATGGGACTCGTGTGAAATAAGAAGACAAAACACCCTGATAAGGCAAGTTAAACAAAAGCAAATATAAATGTGTCTAGACTGCAATGGCTAATAACAGTGAGAAAAAGCTAATGACTGTGAGATAAAGCTGACAGACTGCAACGGCAGTAAAAATCTTCAATGTTTGTGTGATAAGCCATATGAATCCTTTAACTAATGGTTTATGTTTATCTTGCTCTTCAACAGTCATTAGCTTAAGTCACCAAAATGCTCTTCAAGATTTATAGAGTAGACTCTAGTGATAGATCCTTCCTGTAAAAAGAGAAAGTCATTTCTAAGAATAGAAACCTCTATTTTGACTAACAACTACATATTTAAGCGATAAATAAATCTCTAATCTTTATACACATGGACAACAGGAAAATTGCCATACCATAAAAATGTTAAGCTCCAAACCCATTGCTTTGGTTATATAAGCTTTCTTTTTCTTCTTTCTGTGAACAGACCAACATCCAAACAGAAAATAATTGAACACAACAGAAAGCATTTCTACCTTCGAAAACCAAAAAGAATACATCTGCAAATTCAAGCTTCATGTCTAGAACCAAATTGTTGAAGGAGTGAAATCTGGATAAAACATTGACATGCTAAAGTTTGATTACAGGTTAAATGAGCAAATTAAACCCTGAAATAAGTAAAAGGAAATAGAATGGAGTTGTTGAAAGATCTGTCAGAGAATTCTTGAAATGGCTAAGAGTATTGCCACTTTCAAATTGTGTGATGGATTCATGCTTTTGGATGGATTGGACTTATATATATATACATATTGAAATTTATTGGTCTCTTTAAGTTTTGAAGCAGGAATATTTTTCATTTTTTATTCCTTTTTCTGTTTTTGGCCAATTCTGAAGCTGGAATCGGAGCAGTGTGCTCGCAGCTAATTGCAAAAGAACATATCCCATAATTCCTTTTTTTTTTTTTTGGAGGGTATATTGAAAACGTAGGATTGGGTTCCTTCACAGTGCCAAAACATATGTAGTTCAGCAAAGCCCTTCCGAGTGAAATAAATAAGCCCCTGGTGTTACATAAGAATTAGATTACACCAAAGCAAATAACAGTTTTATATTATTTAAACCACAATTTATGCTACAATGCTGATTGAGCAGGCTTCACATCATATCCCAACTCAATAAAAAATCCACAGTGACTCATAACAGCTGTACCCATTTACATTTCTGAAGCATGAGCAAAATCAGTTCAGTGTATTGTCAGTACATGGGAAAAGTAACCAAATTTCTGTATGCAATCATAAAGGATGGGCATCAAAAAAAATAGAAGGACCATATAGATATGTTAGTCAACAGCCTCCTTATTGTAATTGTTTCTTCAATGCTGCATGCTAAAGAGTTATCTTTTTTAATTTCTAAGCATGGTAAAAATTAATTATTTCTATCATACAAGACACACCAACCAAATCTATACCTTCAGAACATCCAATACAGCTGACAAACTACATGACAAATGAGAGACAAAACTTCTCATATACCCTGTCCATGCACAACAATATTGTTCAAATCCTCTAATCTTTACAGTTTCTAATTCTTAAGTCACGTTCTTTAACATGAACATTAAGAAGAAGCAAATCACATGTACATGAAAAATTCATAATTCGTATTCAGTTCATATGTGTAATAAAATTTACAAACCCTCTTATCACTCAAATTGCTTATGCTAGCACATCCAAAAAACAAAAGAAAACAGTAACATGATATGTGGCACATTAATTATTTTTCATATCTTTGATCTTGAACACTGAAAGTCAGAATATCTATTAAATCAGAAGAAAAGCAAGATGTCAAGATGATACCTGAGGCATGAATTAATATACCAGTTCCCCTTGATTGTTGCTTCAAGCACTGCAAACCACTAAGATAAAATTAATCTGTGTGCTCAGAAAGATTCATGGGAATAGCAAAATGATTTAAAGATACACCAAACAAAATAACATGAAAGACGCAAAACTCTAGTCAGCTAAATATCACCGAAGAAATGTAGAAATATAGGTATTCTCCTTTACAAAATTTTTCAGGAAATAGTAGTTTATGCAGTCTGCAAACACTGCCAAAACTCTAGTTGCAAGATATTCATCTGACCTGTAGATAGCATAAAACTCCAGTCAATGATGGAGTGAGTGTGTCAATCGAAACACACAAACATAGTAAAATTTCTACCATTCAATTCTGAGAAATGTTTAAGGTGATATCATATTTTGCTAGAAGACACATAAAAGAGATCCAAGAAAAGAGAAGCATGTGCAAGGCAATAATGAAGGTGAAGGGAAAGAGAAGCTTGTCAATTTCAATTGTTCATTTTCCCCTCCGATTTCCCTTTGCATTTCCACTTCTTAATCACATATTTAAACACTTTAGATTAGATTAAATAGAAAAATGGCGTTCATGGAAGAAATATGAAGAAGAGAAGCCCCTGGTGCCTCCTTCGATTTCCATCCATTCCTTGTAGCTTTCATTGAATGTGGATGAGTAAAAGGAGGAGAAAGAGAAGAGGCAAGAGAGATGACATTGAGAGAAAAAGAACCCGGAGATAGATAATAAAATTAGATAGGGAATTGAAATTTAAATTTTAAATTTTAAATTCAAAAAAAGGGAAATGAATGAGAGGCAACTTTGATTGAAATCCCTGACACAGAAAAGACTAAAGAAACTGAGGTGAGGGAATTAACGAAGGGAGTCTTCTATTGCTCCAATAGCTCATGCGAAGGGGACAGCTTGCAAGGTCAACGGTGGTTTGGGGTTCTCACAGTAAAGAAACATACGATTTTGTATTCGTCTCAACTTCTCACCTGTACACCTCCCTAATTCATCCTACTATTTTTTTAATAATTTTTCAAAATTTTCTTCTAAAGAAAAGGGCACAAAAAAACTACACCCAATAAAGTTAGATATTTTCCCTGAAAAAAAGAAAACAAAATTTGAATGAGCCAAGGCAAGCCATGGAGAAGCGAGGAAGCTAACCCTATTGAGTGCTATAGGGATATGAGTCAGGAGCTAAAGAAAAGGGCCATATATCAACTTCATCAACAACAACAGGCCTTATCTCACTGTGTGGGGTTGGCTATACGAATTGTACGATACCATTGTGACCTTTCATATGCCAGTCTTTTAGAAATGTTGTTAACTAAAAAATCTCGATCAATAATTTCCAAAAGATTTTCTTTGCCCTTCCTCTATCCCTTTTGATAGGGCTCAATTATTCGTTCCACTATCCTCATTGGTGTCTCCCGCGGTTTTTTTGTACATGTCCAAATCATCTTAAATGATTTTCTACCATTTTTCCCTTACTAAGTGCTATGTCCACTTTTTAACATATGTGCTAAGTTCGAATTTTATCCTTACGTGTATGTTTGCACATCCATCTCAATATTCTCATTTTTGCTACTCCAACTTTATACTCTTATTATCCCGTTAAAGCCCAACATTCACTACCATATAACAGCTGATCTTATAGCAGTTCAATAAAACTTCCCTTTAAGTTTATTAGGTATCTTAGAATCGCAAATAACTAATTTAGCCTTTCTCCAATTAAACCATCCAACTTATATCCTTTGTACAATATCCACTTTAATTTTTCCATCATGTTGAATAATAGCTTTCAAATATCTAAACTTTTTCACTTGAAGTATAATCTAATCTCTCAATTTCACTTCCTGATCTTTGATTAAAATTACAATACAAATACTCCATCTTACTCCTAGTTGGGTGAAAACGTTTTGACTCCAATGTCTTCCTCTATAACTCATTTTTATAGTTAATCTCTTCTCATGTCTCTGCAAATAAGGACTATATCATTTACGAAGAACATGCATTTGGAAATTTCCTCTTGAATACACTAAGTCAAAACATCTAAAACCAAGTCAAACAAAAAAGGACTCGAAGATGATCCTTGATGTAGTTCAATCCTTATAAGAAAATCCTTTGTTTCACTACTAGAAGTTCTTATACTAGTTATTGCCCCTTGATATATATCTTTTATACCTGTAATATAGGCAACCTAGACTCCGTTCTTTTTCAAGGCCTTCTTAGTGCATATATCAACTTCCAAACTACAAATTTTGAAAACAATATATAAGAGTGGCAACTCTAATTCAGACACACTGCTCAACTGCTTCACTCACCTTAGTTAAAGATCCCCATCAAGTCACCATCACTAAAGCATATAAAAGATCTAAAATTTCATAAAGTTCATCCCATAAGCTTCTCAATGACCACTTAGTGAGTTAGAAAGAAAAATTTACTGATTCATAGCAAGATCCCAATATTGTAAAGATTCAACAAAGGGTTCTTAGCACAGTACCTAGACACAAGAAGTTAGGAATTCAGGAGATGTTCCTAGAATGAATCCATTTGAATCACCAAAAATGAACAACTTTACCCATCCATATAACAAACAAATTTCTAGAAAAATCAACTTGCATAGAGTGTCCAGCATTAGACAAGCAATTGAAGTCCTAATGTTTAGGTTCCTAACCCCAAACCCTATCTTGCAACTGCAAAAATCCTAAAATCCAAAACATTAAAGCTAGAACCCAAGCCCCAATCCCTAAATCTCCTAAAGACTCAGCCTTCCCCCACAAAAAATAAAAATAAATAAACAAACATAAATAAATAACCTAAGGCCAAAAACCCTAAAATTTGAACCTCAACCCTGAAACCTGAAACACGAGCCCCTAAACCCAAAACACTAACAAAAAGGATTAAGGGTACAGGTTTAAAAATTGACACAATTGAAAAGATGCAAAGTCCCACATTAGATAGAGCAAAACCTAAGGAATGAAAATAGGATACCCCCATGATTGAAACAGTAACAGCAAACATCAATGATGGAAGATGAAAGACTCCTAGTAGGAATAGGAAACCTTAGAATGTTAGGTTAATTTTTGTTATCTTAGATTATTAGGGCCAACTTTTTGTTTGAATATGGAGAGTTAATCAGATTATGATTTATTATTAGGGTTAGGACTAGAACACTAAAAATAGTGTTAGGTTTTCTTTCTTTGTCAGGCATTATTGATGAATTGAATAAAATATTAAATTGTTTTCTCTCTACCTCAAGTTTCTTCTCCATCCCTTGAATTCATCTGGTTCCTCCCTCCTTTGTGTCGTTATCCCTCATCTTTTCTGGTTCCCCCTTTGCCTTCCATGTTCTACATCAATCAATTGTTAAGAGGACCCCAATGTGAGCATTAGGACATTAACTTATTGGAATGGAAAGAAATCTTGTTATCCACCAAAATGTTTAAATTGCACAGCCATTAGCACTTGCAACTTGTGTACCTTGAAAAAAAGTCCACAAACATATTGTAACCCAAGATCATCTGAATACTTGAAGTACTAATTAGAGCTGATATAGCTTGCATCATTCGTATAAACCTCAACAAACCAATTGCATGGTGTTTGAAGTGGGCCTGCTACCACTTACAAGGCCCAAACCTAGCAAAACCTTTTTTTCCTTGGTTGGATCAGATCTGATTATTTTCTGTCTTCATTTGTTTTTAAGTTTCCGAGATTATAGGAGGAATCTAGGTTATTTTCTGTCTTCTATATGCTGAGTTCAAGGAACGATTCATTCCCTCAAGCCATGATTGTTCATCATCTCAATAGAAACAACTATCTTCACTGGTCATGCAACATTCTAATGTTTGTTCAAGGAAGGAATGGAAAGAAGTATCTCACTGAAAATCCTCCGGCATGTGAAAGTTGGTAGACACTTCATCATGGAAAAAATTGAAGATGGTTTAATTAATTTGTACTATATCAGGGCCAAGGATCATGTAGCAGATTTATTTACAAAACCACTGCCAAGAGACTCATTTAAAAGACTAAGAAGCAAGTTGGGAAGGATTGACATCTATTCTCCACTCTCCAGCTTGACAGGGAGTGTTGAAAGTACTAAGGCCCAAGCCCACTGCACTGTGTTTCACTTATCATTAGTTGCTTCATTATTTTATATTTTTCCTGTAATTTATATTCAGTATTTATCTCCTCTATTCTAATTTTACCCTAGATTTACCCTACTCAACTTAACCTATACACTGGCTGAGTTATATATACGTTTTTGTTGCTGCCTCTGAAATATATCAAGCAGTATTCTTTCTTTTCGCTCAGAGTACCTTAGAATATCTGGTGTATCAATCTTTCAGCAGTGCCAATCTGTATTGGAGCCTTATGATTGAATAACATAATTCAGAGGAGTAGAGCCGGGGGGGGGGGGGGAAACTACCTGAAGCTTCTGGATACCCAATTCTACAGTAACCTTTGTTAATTCTCATCTTCTTCTGGACTTAAATCTCTTAATTTTTTTTTTTTTTGGGGGGGGGGGGGATCAGCTTGACACACCCCAAGCTTTTGCTCAAGGACTTTCACATGAACTCAAATTGGAGATTTTCGAAAACGTGAAATTTGATTATTAAGCCCATACTAAACCGAAATCATGCAATTTGGCCGTGTCAATTCTTAGTATTCAAGCTCAAATATACCAATCTGGCATTCAGGTGATAAGAATATTAAAGCTTATTTTCTCATTACGTATCTTCTGGGATCATAACACGTTCAGTACAGGAAACTAATCCAACTAAAAAAAAAAAAAAGTCATCTACGCTTGAGAAGACAAAGAATCGCAATACCATTGAGATATACCAATTAAAGAGAGTTCCATCGGCCAACTTCTTGTACCCAAATAAGTCCCATTGGTCATCAAAATTACAAACCAAGGGCCTTAAAGACGCAAAGAATCGGTTTCACACGTTAAATACACAACTCAAAGTTCAATTCAATTTGGCAAAACTGCACATGCATTCAAACCCTAAGTATGTCTTACTATAATAATGCAATAGATGATTCTATAAAAAGACAAGTCTACCGAAATTCACGAACAATTAAAGCAGAACCTAATCGACACCCCAAAAAAAAAATAGAAAAAAAAAACAAAGTAGAAAGTGCAGGATCAAAATCCCATCAGAAGTAGATCCGTAAGAAGCAAATTAAACTGGCGAACAGGACACCCAAATTAGCAGGTAAAGTAGATACCTTTTCAGCTATATCATTGCGATACCAGATGCTTGGCCTCCCTACGTCAGTCATCACTCTCAGCTTCTCAATCTCACTCTCCTTCTCGATCGCTCTTCATGTCCCTCTTTTATCTCTTGGCCTCTCCCTCAAATATTCTCCGTTCTTCCCTTCCTCTATTTCGTTCCCCCTCTTTTCTTTCTTACCGAAAGTCTCACCCTCTCAATTACTCTCCTCTGTTTCTACTCCTTTCCGTCCGTCCAGAAACTCAAACTCTCATAGCCTCCTCTATCTCGTGATCTCGTCTGTTTTTATATCTTCAGATACGCATGACATCGACCAAATCTTCCTTCAACACTGAAAAGCAGCTTGGTTCTGTGTGCACGCAAACTTCTTCGTCTCGCCGTAGCAACCGCCGTTTGCTTCTTCTGTCACCTTCGCTGCAAGAGGAGGGTGATCCCGCCGAAGTTATGCGGCGTATCAACCACTTATTTTTTCCCGTATTTTCTTCTTCCAAATTTTTCAATTTATTCAGTTAATTTTATTAAAAAAATAATAACAAAATTCTCCTTAAGCATATAAATAATAATTTAATCCTTTAAAATATTATAATTCAACTAAATTTTTTAAAATTTTTTTATTATTAATAAATTTATATAAATAATTAAATTTTTTTATTGAAAATAAAACTATTCACAAGTGTTGTTTAAATAATCACAACTTTTTTTCTTATATTCATAACAATACAATAGTAAATCAGGAATTTAACATATGAAATTATAATTTATTATTACATTATTGCGAATGTAAGAAAGAAAGTTGTGATTATTTAAACAAAACTTGTGAATCATTTATTTTCAATAAAGGCAATTTGATCATTTATATAAATTCATTAATGACAGAAAAGTCTTTAGAAACTTCAATAAAATTATAACATTTTAAGGGATCAAACTGTTATTTATATAATTTAAAGAAATTTTATTATCATTTTTTTAATAAATTGATTTATACATCTATTTTCTTTGTTTTTCACTTTTTTAGGTGAATTTAAAATTTAAAAGATAGGAGAAAATATTGACAAAAATTACATTAAAATAATTTTGATAAGTTTGAAACTTCAAAATAATAATACCTTAATCAATAGGCCCCTTATTATAAGTTACTTATAATATATATCACAAAAAAAATTTTAAAATTGTTATATTATTAAAAAATTAATTATATTATTAAAAAATTTTAAAAATTGTTTTGATTTTCATTTTAGTTTTTAATATATATCATAAATTTAAGAAGCAATGCTGTTTTTTATCTCCACATTGAAAATTGAAAAGAATGACACATATTAAGTAATAAAGTAAATAATGTTACACTCTTGTCTCAATGTTATGCACCGTAGCCAAAAGCACCATGTGCCACAACAGAAGTGGACTAACAGCATTTTGACAAAATAAATAGTAACAACCAACTTTAAATAAATATAACTTTTAGTATGTTTATCCAAAATGAGTGATTTAAATGTCCACACAGCTCATAACATAATTTAGTTATTAGCTTTGATTTGGCATAAAAACACCTCCGTATAAGGATTTTATCCACAAAACCTTTTTTAAAGTCATAAAACAAACTTCCAGCACAATTAACTTCATCAAATCAACACCAAAGCCAACACCAATGTGTAGAGCATTTGGTCACAACCAAACAACATTTACAACTCAATAATTCATCCATATATATAAAATTTTCATAATTAAGTTACAACTATCCAATATAAGTTATACCAAAAACCAAACAAACTTGACATGCTTTGATTAAAATCTCAAAACATGTTTTCAATGCTTGAATTGTAACATCTTGAATTTCAATCTAAAGAACTAGTTGCTAATTAGGGATAAATTAATAATTAGTGGATTGATTATAATTTAGATGTTGGGTTAATGTGTGATGTTGATTGATTGTTATATTAATAGGATTGAAGGGTGGAACGGCAATTCAAGATGAAACGCGTGAGCATAAGTAAGATTAACCTCACTTGCCATGCACCGTGATAGATGCTGCATGTACCATGGCGTATTGCATGGAAATCACTTAAAGCTCACGTGAACAGCTTATAAAATGAGAAAGAAAAAGTGTGAAAATGCATCTGGAGAGGAGGAGGAGCTCATCTTTGCTAAGGCAAGCATTATCCGGCTATCAAGAATTTGCTTCAACTAGTGACTTATTGAGTAAATATTGTATAGCCCTACACTACATTTCTACCCTATTTTCTCTGAATTTGGTCTGTAGAGAAATTGAATCAAAAAGTTTTAAGGAGTTATAATATAAGGGAAAGACTTGAAAAGGGCTTTCGAATGCAAAACTAAGGTTTTGTAACTAATTTAAAGTGAAATGATTAAACCTTAAGAGTTTAGCCTCAAATTAGGCTAAAGAATTAGGTTAAAATAGAAAAATAGTGAATAAATAAGTTAGAAGGGTACTGTGGTCATTTGAATGGCCTATAGGGCTAATGACTTTGAAAGGTGCTAATTGAAATGTTTTGTGTGTTAAGGGATTCAGTTTAGCCGAATTAATACCTATATTAAATGTTAGAAATTGATTAAGGGATATTGCATTATGTAGATTGAGCATTTATGACGTTACTTATGAGAATCTATACTCTCGAGAATTCAATACAATTGATAACCTTTAGTAAGAAAGGTAGAAAGGTAAAAAGGTAACTGGAGTAATCTTTGTACTTGTTTGTTTGTGAAATTGTTTACAAGTATTTTATATAACTATGTGCATTATGATTTATAAACTAATAGAGTAGTAGTATTGTGAAAGGAATATGTATGCGGGTGTGTAAGTAATAAATGAAATGTGTGAATGAGACATGTGCATTGCATCTGCGAGTATACCCTAGACTAAGGTAGGGGGTCATGGCCCTACTCTATGCAAAGCTAGGAAGTCTTAAAGGTTTTAAACATGGAGCTTGATTTTACCAAGAAAGACCTAGGATAATGATCAACAAGTGTACCCTAGACTAAGGTAAGGGATCGTGGTCCTACTCTGTGTAAGACTAAGAATTCCTAATAGTCCAAGCATTAAGAATGCTCCTCTAAGTGGGACTCAGGAGACCACCCATACGCGATGAGGATACCTAGCCTGAGACAGCAGTTTGGTGGGCCCTACTTCTTGTAAGACTAGTGTCCTGGTTCAAGCATAGAGTTTGCTCCGCTAGGGGAACCGAGAGTGTATGAGCATAAGCATGATGGATGATGAGTATGAATTCGTGTATATGTATATTATACTATTTTTATTGAAGTACATACTACTTTATCTCTTATTGATAATTTTACTTACTAACCAGTATTTGGGGTTATATCAAAGTTACTAGGACGTATATCTCACTCCATTACCTTTGTATACAGGTGAAGAGAGCGTGAGAAGGCCAAGAAAGAAGATGAGGAAAGAGTAGCCTTGATTGGCAGTTTGTATGATCACCATTGTGAATAATGATTGTATAAAGTTGTAGTTAGAGATTTGAGTTGTCAACTAAGAAGCATAAGTGTATATAAATATGAATATATGAATACGTATCTAATTTTTGGTTCAAAACTTGCTTGTGTGCTATGAATTGTATCTTGTAAAATCTCACTCCACTAAACACAATTAACCAATAAAAACTCATGATAATTAAAGGATTAACTCTAAGTGTGTGTTTGGATAACATCCCAACTTAGGTTGGGATGTTCCAAACTGAGGTTCGAATATTAAAAGTCTAAAAAGTTTTGTTTGGATAGAAAAAAATTGCAGCTAGCGTTGGAGTCTAAATAGGCGCTTTTTATAAAGCCAAGTGCCCCAGCTTTTACAACGCTACGTTGAGTAGGCAGTGGACATTGGGCTTCTCTCTTTTCATTCTCTTTACTAGCCGATCATCTCCTTGCTTTGCTTCACCTCCTAACAGTCCTTTGTTCTAATATCTCCACCTCCCTTTCTTTTGCTTTGCCAGATTTGACCAAAGATCATCACCATCGCTATCCGATCTCAACTGTGTGTATTGCTCACGTTGATTCTTAATTGCCGTTGTCCTTCTTCTTGCATTGAGAGTGTCCCTACTTCAAAAGTGTGGTCGTTGTCGTCCATTCTTCTCCTATTAGATCTATGCTTCCCTGCCTCGATGTGTTCATGTTGATTCTTAATTGCCGTTGTCCTTCTTCTTGCATTGAGAGTGTCCTTACTTCGAAAGTGTGGTCGTTGTCGTCCATTCTTCTCCTATCGGATCCATGCTTCCCTGCTTCGATGTGTTCTTGAACTTGAGGCTCTAACCTCAATGCATCCACCTCCAGCAAAGAAGCAACTTGGGCCATCGTGGAGTTGCAGAGATCACCTATGTTGGCTTCAAGTGAGGAGAAAGGGAAGGGGAGAGAAAAACAAAGAGAATCCATGTGAAAACAGAGTGTGTGTGGAACAGAAGCTAGTGAGAGAGAGGAGAGGTTGAAACTGAAAGGAGTGAGCTAGAGTTTCTTTAATCACATATTTTTTTCTTTTCCGTTGATTCTTCACGCTTCTACTAGCATGCACGAGTGGATAAGACATAGCAATAGTTTTTTTTTTGCTTTGGAGCCTTCTGAGTACTTGAAATTCGATAGTGATCATTGGCCAGACAATGATCAAGATCAGTGTTTTATTTTTGGCGGGCATGTTCCCAACCAGTTGATCTATTAAAGCTCCATTGAAGTATGTGACTAGGGAGGACGTGGCAGCCATGTTAAAGGGTCTGCTAGCTGTGGTAGTATCGGTAAGCCCACTTAGTCCAGTGCTATTATACTCAATTTGTTTCTCTTAAGAAATATTCTCATATACAGCATATATTTCAAAGTATGATTCATCAGTTATCTCTCAATGTTAGCACTAATGGCCCCCACTGGTTGGCTGTGTTTTAATTAAGAGACATTATTATGAACGGATGCTAGAAGAAGGAAGGTAGGGAGAGATTTGCATTCAGAACAAGGTCAGAGGTTGAAGCACTGGACAATGGCTACAAGTGGAGGAAGTATAGGAAGAAGATGGTGAAGAATAGCACAAATCCAAGGTGGGTGGGTGTACCTAGTGAGAAATATATATATATATATATCCACACATTTAACCCGTGCTTCCATTTTAGGTATCTAGGGGAAATATGAGCAAGTAAAAGAAATGCTAGCTGTTTATGAAACTTTTGTTCGTGTGATGATTACCTTATGTGTGTTTATGAATGTAACAGGAATTACTATAGGTGTTCAGAGGAAGGATGCCTTGTGAAAAAGAGAGTGGAGAGAAATGGGGATGATCCCAAGTATGTCATAACAACCTGCGAAGGCATCCACACTCACAACAATTTTTTTAATTATATTAATAAATAATTATAATTATATAATATCTTGTTAGGATATTAGTGTGGTCATATATATTTCGGCAATTTATAATAAAGAAGACATTGAATATAATTAGTTTTAATTTTATTGAACAATTAATTTATATTTTAGATTAATTAACCAAATCACTTTATGTTGCCTAAAACTAATATATATATTGTGGGCAATTTGAAAATTCAGACTTTTGATTTATTAATTTATTTTATATTTGTAATCTAATTCTTTATAAAATTATAATTTTAAGTATTTTTTCCTAAAAATATCAAATTAGTCACAAAAATATATACAAAAAAATTTATATTTATTTTTGTTATTAAAAATCTCAAGTGACTTTTCAATCAAATCATCCAAATAAATTTCAATTTATCTAATTGACATTCAAAAAAAAGGTATCCAAACATAAATCTCGTTACATTAACTGGCTTTTCCTCTAACCTCAGTTTGCTAACATTAATTAAATCCTAACCTCAGTTGTAAATTTTTTAATTCAAACACACTTTAAGAGTGATTACCAAGTTTTAAATCAAAAGTAAGGGATCCCAAGGTTTCTTAATCCAATTGAGTTTAAAACAATCATAAACTCATATATCAGAGTAAAACCAAGTTACAGAAGCAGGGGATACCTCAAAGGAGTGAAAAAAATTCAAAAACAGTTAAAAAACAAAACGTGTGCTATGATATAGGGCAATGCCGTGGTGTGTTGCTCTCTGTGCCACACATTGCAACTCAGGTGCCATGCACCGCGGTGTGTTGCATGAAAATTCAACTGATTATGTGGTCATTTGACAGCAGAATCGAGGAACTTCCGACACACCCCAATTTTTCTTCCGACATCCGAATGTTGTGATTTAGGTATTTACAAAAAGCTCTTTACATGAACTAGCTAATGGCATGGGTTTCACTTTCAAAATAAGTCACATTAGGAAGTTGGACACCCAAACACATTTTAACCACTTTTAAACATTTTTACACGAAATAGGTGTCCAAAACCCTCAACATGTGCTAAATGCCTTTCCTAACACCTGGACCAAGTCCATTGTACTTAGGACTACTAGTACAACACGTCACAAGCACTAAAACAACAATATAATAAAATTCACTTTTCAACCCCATTTTACCAAAAACAGAGGGGGAGGTAAATTGCAATTGCATTTTGCCCAAATCATTCAAAACATGTTCAAATCATTATTTCTATACTTGCACTAGTATTTTGGCCCTATTAACAAATATATATATCAACATACACAAAGACTCAGGGCTTAAAATACAAATTTGACATTTCCATCAATAAAGTAGCGCAAGTGTGATGGCATGCATCCTAGAATTGACAAACATATACTATTACACAAAATAAACTAAGCTAGAGGCATACAGAAAGGAATATGCTAATTCTTAGCCTCTTTAGCCTTCTCCCTCTCAGTACCAAATCTAGAGCCTAAAAATGTTAAATGAAAAGGGTAAGTCTAGCCACTCAGTAACTAAGGTAAAGCCTACCCTATGTAGTTATATATCAATTATAAGATAGGCATATATATAAGAAACCAAGTAAGTAAAATAAGCTCACATATATCACAAATTGTCATTTATCATTTAATAACTTCTTTAACTTACACATACTAGGTGTATTATCACCATATTCTCAGATATGTGACCTTAACCCATTATTCACGTGACTTGCCATAATTTAACATGT
The DNA here is from genome assembly GCF_029017545.1 of Prosopis cineraria. Lineage (NCBI taxonomy): Eukaryota > Viridiplantae > Streptophyta > Magnoliopsida > Fabales > Fabaceae > Prosopis > Prosopis cineraria. The sequence goes on along the minus strand of NW_026555339.1, from coordinate 34,973,307 downwards.
GTAACACATCATATATTTACTTAAGCAATAATCAACCAATCTTATATCCTCTTTATTTCCTCATACTGAAATCATGGGCTATAATACTGAATAGGGCTCCGTTTGTGTGACTGGACTCCCCAAGCTCACTAATCGTGAGGTGTAACCCGACCAAAAATCACAGGACTCACTCTCGGATCATGGCTTTCCCCATTCTCAAATCCCTAGGGTGTCTCATACCCTAAGTTATTCTCCTCATTGAACTGGTAGAGATAGCTAGGTTTTAGTCCCTCGACAAACTATGGGACAAGGATATAACCTATGCACCAAAGGGCAACCTAAATACCATATGGATTTTCTCTGCTCCTGGTCCCTAGGTGAACTCCTGCCACTGATCATGCCATGATCAATACTCACTTATTTTAACATTTTCATTTTCGTTTACTCATAATCACTTTTATAATCATGTTAGGCTCATGACCATGCGCTACCCAAGTATGTATTCTCATCATCTTCTAAAAATCCATTTCTCATTAACACATATCTATCTTACATAATCATCACATTCATTTTTCTAAAGACATATGCATGTTCATATTTAAAACATCTTAATTAGGCATTTGCATTTCAAGTCACAATAACTTTATGCACATTTAATTTTTTCATATACTTATTGAAACTAGCACATGCTTTTCACATTGAAAATCAACCCATACATGCCTCACTCACAATAAAAATCAATTTACGATCAATTAATATATAACTACCTAAAGTAGAGTTTTTTCCCGGTTACCTTAAACCTTTAAGAGGTTAAAGGTTTACCCTTCGATATATTAGTTTCCAAGCTTGAATTTCCAATCCAATAGGTGACCAAGAGCTAAAACTAAGATCAATCAAGTTGAATTTCATCAACATTACCATTTCAAGCACTTACACCATCAATCCTCTACTTCTAAATTACCTAACATTCACTCTACAAGAATTTGAGCCTATCCCTTAGGTTTAATAATTACCTTTAGTCCCTCATAACATTAATGAGCCATTAAATTCTCATTAATGGCATCATAATCTTCTAACCATCCATAATAAATGAGATTTTTGGATATTAATGGTGCCCAATAACTCAAGACACCAAAAATTTATTATACTAGGTTTAAATACTCTAAACCACTCTTTAACTCCATTTGAGTCAATAGGTTTGGACCCATACCCCATATAGACGAAATCACCATCCTCATCTAAATCCCAACTCAAATCCTTGAGAAAATGGAAGAGGAAAAGAGAAAAAGGATTTAGGAATCTTACCTTTGATGATTTAGAGCTTCAAACCTTCTCAAATTCTCATCTAAGTCATACCCTAGCAGAGCATTAGTGCGTCTCTCCATTTTCTCCTTTCTTTTCTCTCTTTTTTGTCTCAAGTTCGCATTTGATAAATTGCAAAAAATGGCCATGCATTGTGGCACATGGCACAGAGGGGTCCTCCTCGCATCTGAAGTGCTTGTGTGACGCGGCGAACGATCTCCACACCACTACGTGTGGCACAGCAATATCACTCTTCATTTTTCTTCAACTTTTGATGCCCGGGTAGCCCGATACCGGACCCACAATTAGGGCTGAAATATAATCAAATATGCTTATTAGACCTCCCTAGCCATGCACCACTTGAACTTACTTAATTACCCTAATTAGGTTTAGTTAATTAGGGGATTAAAACTTGAGATATTGCAGATTCTCCATCTGACATCCAAATGACGTGATCTAGGTGTTTATGGAAAGTTGTTAACATGAACTAGCTAATGGCATGAGTTTTACTTCTAAAATAAATCACACCAAGAAATTGGACACTCAAACACATTTTGATCATTTTTCACAACTTTCACACAAAAAGGGTGTCCAAAACCCTCAACAAGTGCTAAAAGCCTTTCCTAATACCTGGACCATATCCATTGGACCTAGGACTACCAGTACAACACGTCACATGTATTAAACAAGTATAGCATAAATTCACTCCTCAACCCCATTTCACCAAAACAGAAGGGGAGGCAAAATGTCATTGCATTGCATCAAAAATTATTGTAACCTGTCTAAAACATCATTTCTATACTTGCACTAATATTTTGACTTTATAAACATATATATCTCAATATATATAAATACCCAGGGCCCAAAATACAAATCAAACATTTGTAACAATAAAATAATGCAAGTATGATGGCATGCACCCTAGAATTGGCATTCAAATTCTGTTACACAAAATAAATCTAAGCTAAAGGCATACAATAGGAATGTACTAATTCTTAGCCTCTTGAGCCTTCTCCCTCTCTGCACCAGAGTTAGAGGTTGAAAAGTGTTAAATGAAAGGGGTGAGTCTAGTCATTCAATAACCAAGTAAAACCTACCCTATGCAGTTATATATCAATTATAAACCAAACATATGTATATGAAATCAAGTACGTAAAACATACTCACAAACATTATAACTCATCATTTCTCATTTAATTACTTCTTTACCTCACATATAATAGGTGCATTATCACAATATTCTCAAATATGTGATCATATCCCATTACTCATGCAACTTGCCATAACTTAACACATGTGACATGTCATATATTTATTTAGGCAATGATTAACCAACCTTATATCCTCCTTATTTTCTCAGACTAAAACCATGAGCTATAACATTGATTAGGGCTCCGTCCGTGTGACTGGACTACCCAAGCTCACCAATCGTGAGGTATGACTCAGCCAAAGATCATATAACTCACTCTTGGCCTATGGCTTCCCCCCATTCTCGAATCTCTAGAGTGTCTCATACTATAGGCTATTCTCCTTGTTGAATTAGTGGAGAAAGCTAAGTTTTAGTCCCTCGACAAACTACAGGATAGGCCCTCAATAAATTATGGCACAAGGCTATACCCCCATGCACCGGAGGGCAGCTTAAATACCATATGGATTTTTCTCTACTTTTAATCCCTAGGCGAACTCCCACCTACTAATCATGCCATATGTGATATTCAACCATTTTCATGTTTTCATTTTTATTTCCTCATTATCATAATAATCACGTTGGGCTCACGACCATGCACTATCGAAGTATATATTCCAATCATTTTCTCAACATAATTCTCACTAACCTCAAAAATCCATTCCTCATTAACACACATTTATCTCAACACAACATCACATTCATTTTTCCTAAATACTTATGCATATTCATAGTTTAAAAACATTTTGATTTTGCATTTGCATTCAAACCAAAACTAACATTATGCACATTCAATTTTCATACACTTATTGAAATCAATGCATGCTTTCACATTGAGAATCAATCTGTACATGTAACATTTGCAATTAACAATCAATTAACATATAACTATCTAAGATAAGGTTCCCCTGGTCACCTCAAACCTTTGAGAGGTCAAAGGTTTTCCCCTTAGTATAAGAGCTTCCAAGCTTGAATTCCTAATTAAATAAGTGACCAAGAGCCAAAACTACAATCAACTAAGTTGAATTTCATCAACATTATCAACTCAAGCATCAAACCCTCAATCTCCACTTCTAAATTGCCTAATATTCACTCCACAAGAGTTTGAGCCTATCCCTTAGGTTTATTAATTACCTTTAGTCCCCAATAACATTAATGAACTGTTAAATTCCCATTAATGACATCACAATCTTTCAACAACTCATAATAAATGAAATTTTCAGATATTAATGGTGCCCAACAATGCAAGACACCAAAATTCATTATACTTAGATTTAGATATCCTAATTTACTCTCATTAACTCTATTTGAGTCAATAGGTTTGGACCTAGACCTCATATTGACCAAAGTCATCATCCTCATTCAAACCCTAACTCAACTCCTTAAAAAAATGGAAGAGAAAAGGAGAAAAAGGATTTGGGAATCTTACCTTAGATAATTTAGAGCTTTAAACCTTCTCAAATCCTTCCCTAGGTTGTGCCCTAGTAGAGAAAATGCGAGTTTTCTTTGTTTTCCTTTTCTTCTCTTTTGTTTTTTATACCGAAACGTGATTAAATTTTGCACAATTCACATTGTGCACCATGGCATCTGGCCTCACACGCTGTGACATATGGTATAGAAAAGGAAACTCTCATTTTGTGGCCCTGTTGGCACCATAGTGCACCGTGCAAGTGCCACGGCATGTGGCATAGAGGCTTTTTAGTTTGTTTTTCTCTACTTTTTGGTCCCGAAGTGACCTAATTTCACTTTGGATCTATATTATACCTGAAATTTCAATTAAAAACACTTATTATTCTTTTCTGACCACACACCACATCAACCTACTTTATTATCCTTATTAATCTTAGTAAATTAGAGAATTAAAAACTAGGATGTTACATATCTCGTTGATAGTACCATAGTAGTGAGTACGTGGATAGACCTAGATACCAATCAAGTAAGTATATATTATTATATAACTTATTCCACTTGAATTGAATATGTTTTGTTATGTGAAATTATGTGTGTGTGTGTGTGTGTGTGAACTTGATGCAAATGGTGAGGTTTGGCCCCATTTACAGGAGTCGAGTATATTTGTGATTCTTGATCGTATGGTGAGGCTTAGCCTTATATGAGGAAGTTGGATGATTGGAGTGGAATAAGTATAAGTGTGCATATAGTTATATATATTATACCTCATATAAGCCCATAAGTGTGTAATGTGGTGTTGAGAGGACAAATTGAGTACTTGATGTGATATATGTGTTGTGATGTGTAATCAGGTGTAAATGATCCTTTTGGACTTAGTTCAAGGCCTGAAATGGTCTAATGGGGGCAAGGAATGGGAATTAAACACTTAGGATGCAAGTTTTGAAAGAAAAAACTAACTTGTTACACCTGGGTGTAGATCATTGGATCATGTCCAAACTTGTCTCATTAGATAGAAAATGTTATAAGCTTCATGTGAACGATTGAATTACTTCAATCGGACATCGGATGTGAAATTTGCACGAGGCAAAAGTTTTCCTTATGAACTGTCATGTGACAGCAGAATTTGCTATCATATGCACTGTGGTGCATGGCATAAAGAGGAACAGAGCATGTTGCTCTATATCACATACTACGGTGTATGGTGGTACAAGCCGTGGTGCATGGCATGTTTCTTAAAAAAATAGTTTTACCACTTTGAGTCTTTAGATGTATGTTTGCGCTTCCATTAGCCCTCCTATTTAAACATACTTTTGACAAAGTCAGGATCCTGCATTTTGAAAATGAATTGAGGGTTATTACTTTAATATTATATTATTATTGTATGCTATGATGTGTTTCCAGATTGAGTTAGGGACTTTACGTGATGAACCATATAAATATATGACCATGAGTACTAAGCATAACTCTCATGGCAACAATAAACTATTTTTTTCTAAAGTAATGAGTTACATGCTCAAATTACAAGAATATACTTTTAGGTTGGCAAAAATATACATAACTAGTAAAGTGATGCCAACGAAAGAAAGTTAGATGTCCCATACACCAACCTATGCTCCAGTGCTTCTTCAACCGAACTGTTTCTTGTAAAAATGTTAATGATGAGGAATGAGACACAAGGGTCCTAGTAACCAATACTAATATACCATAATACATGCAATGTAACTAATCATGTAATTACTAAGTAGGGTATACAAAACATGTTTCCAAACAAACAAAAGTTAAACATCCAAATATAGAATGAATGACTAACATCTTATCTCCTCCTTTCTCCATACCTAGTGCCTATAGCTAAAGCTAAGCTAGCCCAAACTGTGCGAGACACTTATAGATCACATGAGGACATACCATGTGGCAAGTTTAATATGAATCCTACTGAATACAACTCTCCTAATACCATTTTCTGAATAGAACCTAAACAAATCATAAACCAATAATAAATCTAAATAAGCATATTTATATTTCCAAACATATAATTTCTTACTAGCATAATAATTATGTACAAATCTTTATCCCACTAGCAATCAAATTTTCCAAACAAATATATACATTTTCAAACATATATCATTCCAAACAATCCTTTATTTCACATAAAACGCGCATAACTAATTGCATACCACACACCATAACACAAAAATAAAGGTTACATTTACCCATAGCAATTAAAGTTCTCTAGACAAGTGATTTTTCACTACCAATGCCTTCAATACCTCTATCTACATATTATATAACACTAAACATCCTTAATATTTTGTGATTAGTCACTAATTACACCTTAATCTAGGATTAGGCTAATTAATCTCATTAATGTAACAATATTACTACCAATGCCTTCAACACCTCTATCTATATATAATATAACACTAAACATCATTAATATTTATGATTAATCACTAATTACACCTTAATCTAGGATTAGGCTAATTAATCTCATTAATGTAACAATATTAAATCCATATAAACCATTAAATTTAATCATCATTACACTTGTATATCATTTATTTAGTCTTTATATCCTCAAATCATCATAAAAATCTCCCCTGAAGTCTAGGGTTTTAGGATTTAAACACCCCATTATCATAATTATCATCAAAACTACCTAAAATACAATTATTTAACCTCAAAGCCATCATAGAATTCAAACCCCTTGATTGGGTGCCCTTAAAAATGAAAACCTAAGCTTAAGCCAAACATAAACTAACTTAAAGAGAGGTTTAGAAGGTAGAAATGGCATTAGGGACCTTGAGTGATTAGGAGCCCCAAATCGTGCTCAATGAGTGCTAGCCTCCAAACCCTAGTAGAGATATTGATTTTTGCCTAACTCCTCACCCAAAATCCTCATCTTTTGTCTATATTTTTGAACAGATGAATACATGCTGAAAAAGTACCGTTTGCCAAATAATAGATCTAGTCTAAAAATTTATTTTGGACCCTAAATAACCCTCATACATGATCCTAGCCCTAATTTTCGTTATACTTAGGTGCCTAAACAATCAATAAACCTGAATCATACATTATTCCTTAATTAGCACCTCAAATTCACAAAAATTCTAAATTAAATCCTCAATAGACATTTTTTCCTTAATTAAGTCTTCAAACTCAATTAATTTATAACTTAAAAATTAGGATGATACAGAGGACAAAAATGACTCTTAACCAATGTTTTGAGACCCACACTAACCCAAATGGTTAGACTGGTCAAACTATCAGCCAATAAAGAAAGCATTTTAGTTCAACCATTTAACTCATTCTAGTAGTTGGCTTGAGTTAGCTTGCTATGACTCGGGTAGGTTTTAAAAACCCGTTAAAAACCCACAACCCATAATGGTTGGACCATTTTAAACCTTTTTTTTCTTTTTACTCTTATTTTTAGTAATAAAAAAATTTACTCTATTTAAAATATTAAAATTAAGTTGCTTTTGAGTTATTAACTCATTATAGTAAAATTTTGAGTGCATAATTCATTTATTTGCATTATAGCAATGAAAATGTAGAGAAAATTGAACTCATTTGATTTAAATAGAACAAATAAAGTAAATAAAAAGATATACATAAGAAAAAAAACACTGGTACAAAAATGCATATCTAAATTGATTAAAAATGATCATCTAAATAAATTATTTTGTAGCCAGTTTAGATATGCGAGGCAATTCTAAATTGGTTATACAACCGATTTAAATAAAAGTTTAGAAAAGAAATTGTTAACATTTTTCCTTACAAAAATCAATTTCTAAACCAGTTATAACATTATATCTAAACTGTTTATGGCCATAACCAATTTAGAAATTGTATTCTAAAAAAATTATTCATTTTTGCATTTACCCTAAACATGATAGGCTATGATTTAAAACCTGTAAATTAAACTTGACCAAAAAAACCTACAACTTAGAACTAATCTATACATCTAGCTAGCCAGAACATAATCCAATTCAATCAAATTGAAATCAAATAAATTGTAAAATATTTACAATTTAATTTAACATTTAATATTCAAATAAGTTCATTCTTTCCTAAAATTCAACTACACCTATCATAAACTCACTTTTTTCGTGGATTATTGTTGTGGAGGTCTAACATGAACAACGTCCAAAGTTGTCTAATTACTTGGACCTCTGATTTAGAAAATGGAGATGGATCGTTGAACATATGAAAAAATTAAAGATAAAGAAATTAAATTAGCAATTTCAAGTAAACAAAAAATAGATATTTAACTCTTCGATGAATTTAGTCAAGCCAACCGTGATGATATTACATTTGCAGCATTGCTTTGAGAAAATTCCAAAAATCCCTTTACCCTATTAGCATACTTTGCACTCATTTGTTTGGCATCTATTTATCCACAATCCATGTTTAAGTTGACTTCCTAAAATATGACAAGCTTATAAGAATTTCAACAGAGTCTTCCCTAAATATTGGATCATCCAAAACTACCCTTGAATAGTTATATTACAATTTGAACTAAATAATAGGGCTAAACAATAAGTTCTAAAAAAAATTCAGCAGAGTTTCCTCTAAAAGTTTGACTCCTAATAATAATACAAAGAAAAAATAATACTATTTAAATAAAACAAAGTCACATGCAATGCCTAATGGTCTCAGGCCTCCTCTACAAGTACTTTACCAGCGTACATAAAATAAATAATCATACAATCACAATAAGTTAATTCACAATAATTCAATATCAAAAATTAGGAAGCAATCATGCTAATAGGATTTATGTAGGTTAAGGGCATGCTAACACCATGAAAATCAATCAATCTAAAAAAAATTATATAAACCAACACTAACAACTTCAATCAATCATCGTCAATATATATATATTTTCAAGAAGTATGCTAACAAATTTAACTTTATTTAGGCAAAGTCTTCCATAAAAGTTAGACTTTTTAAAAGTTGTTTAATTGCAAACTATTCAATTTTTGTATCTACGAGCAATCACAGCCCACAAATTTGGATTTCAAAACTATAAAATTAATAAAGCATGCTCTAAAATTTGGACTTGACACATCATAAGCAATCTTTACACATCATACAAGATCATAGTCTAAGCTTTTACAGACAATAATTTAAGCATTCAAGAGACTTCTATAAAAAAATGAGAATAAGTTTTTAGAGGTTACCACAAGCAAACAAAATCACAATGCATCTTCAAGAGCTCATGATCTTTTGAAATTCTTCCTAATTAATAGTTTGACCTAGTAATGGAACAAAGTAATCGATTCATTGCTTCCAAGTTTCTTAATTATTAATAGCACATAAAATCAAATTTACAGCCATTATTTCATATTCAAAGACAAGGTTCAAATATTCAAACACTAAAGTCTAAGCTAAAATTTTTTAATCCAAGCATTTTGTGCAAGAAATGAACTAATACAATACAAGGAAGCTAAAATTAGCGAAGAAATTCAAGGAAGCCAGAATTAGTAAAGCCATGACAAGAAAGTCAAAAAATCATAGATTACCTAACTCAAGAAAAAATCATGGTGAGACCCATAAATCACGAGCTTAGAATTCAAAAAATAAAAAGTGAAAATAAAAAAAAAACACCTGGGTAGCTAGAGCACATGAATCACACGAGCACAAGGGTTTGAATCTTTGATTTTAGGCCACGAGCACAGAATTCAGGATTTGAAGCTATAAGCTTCTGGGCTTCAAGCCTTTTGTTTCAAGTGATCTTGAAGATGAAGAATAGAGGAAGAAGATGAAGAATGTGAGCACGAGAACTAATTCCGGCTTAGGTGTCAAGCACGGAACAAGATGAACAACTAATTTCAAGTGGCAATGAATTGATGATTTTGGATTTAGAGATGATCTTGGATAGTAGTTGATGCTGCGCTTTTGAATACGAATGGCGATGAACTAGTAGAAGAGGCTTTATTGAAATATAGAAAGCATATCTAAACTAGTTATAAAGAAAAACTAGTTTGGATATATTATAAAATATTTTTTTTAAATTTTTTTTAAACACATCTAAATTAGTTATACATTTTAATTGATTTAGTTATTTTTAAAAAATAATTTTAAAAAATTAAAAATTAATATCTAAATTAGTTATATTTTATAACTTGTTTAGATATCTCTCTATAGTAAAAAAAAGAAATTAGTTTACATATCATCTCAATCTTTTACTTGTTTACAACAATGTCACAACTTTCGCTTTCTAAACTATATGTGCTTAGAAATGAGGATTTAAGAAGGTTAATTTGTCATGGTGAAATTAGAAAAAACTAATTTAATATTTTTTTTAATTCAGAAAAGTAGTAAATACAATAAAACAAGTACACCAAAATGGCCTTTAGAACAAAAAATAAAAAATAAAAGCCCCAACACTACTACAAAAAATGACGGTTATTTTAATTTATAAATGATAGTTATGTAGCTACCATTTAAAGTCCCCCCAATAAATAATGATTATATAACCATCATTTAAACTATAATTTTTAAGTGATTAGGCTGTTAGGAGAAAGAATAAATGATTGGTAAATCATTCATAATTAAAATAAATGATGGGTAAATTCATTTATTGTTACTATAAATGGCGGGTAAATGATTTACCTATCATTTAAAGTATTTGCTAGAATTTACCAGACTTTAAATGACAAGTAAATCTTACCCGTCATTTATAGTCAAAATAAATGATAGGTAAATTATTTATCCGTCATATATTATTAAATAAATGATGGTTATTTAAATAACTGTTATTTATTATAGGGTTAATAAGTAAATAGAACCCTGAACTCTTGTTCAAAAATCACCTTGGACCCTAAACTTTTAAAATATATAAAATAAATCCTAAACTTTTAAATTCATAGCAAAATAAACCTTGATCGTTAACTTATTTAACACTGTTATTGTTCACATTAGTATTGTTCATATGGGCCTCAACTAATGCTGACGTGTCATTGTGAATTAGCGCCACAGATCCTAAACTATTATGTTAGTAGCATTTTGAACCCTAAACTATTATGTTAATAGCATTTTGGATCTAAACTTTAAAATTTTGAGCAAATTACCCCCACCGTTTATGTATAGAACATTGACTATTATGTAGACCAGATTAACCTCAACATGGTTTGCCACGACAAATGCATTGTTGGTCGTGGTGAATGACCTATAATTTTGTAAAATGACATTTTTTGTCCCTTTTTTGCAATGTTTTCTAAACAATTGGTATCCCATGCTTCCATATACTTTATAACTATAATTTAACCTTATTTTGAATAATGTTTATTTATTTAATGGTGAAAATTTAGGATCCCATTTGAAAAGAAGTTTAAGTATTATAGGATTTTATAGATGATGGATGTGAAAGCCGATGATTTTATCAATGAATTTAAAACTTAAATTAATCAGTTAATTAAAATTATCTAATATTGAAACTTCTTTTCAGATAGGATCCCAAGTTTTTACTATTAAATAAATAAGCATTATTCAAAATAATATTAAATTAGAGTTATAGAGTATACGAAAGTATGAGATACCAATCATTTGAAAAACAATGCAAAAAAAGGGGATAAAAAAGTCATTTCACAAAATTATAGGACGTTCACCACGGCCAATGATGCATTCACCGCGACAAACCATATTGAGGCTAATTTGATCTACATAATAGTAAACGTTCTATATATAAATAATGGAAGTAATTTGTTTAAAATTTCATAGTTTAGGGTGCAGAATGCTACTAACATAATAGTTCAGGATTTAGAATGCTACTAATATAATAGTTTAGGATCTGTGACGCTAATTCACAATGACACGTCAGCATTAATTAGGGCCCACGGTGAATAGTACCTATGTGAACAGTACGATAATGGTCAGGGTTTATTTTGCAACGAATTTAAAAGTTTAGGGTTTATTTTACACATTTTTAGAGTTTAGGATCCAGGGCGATTTTTGAGCAAGAGTTTAGGGTCTTATTTGGTTATTAACCCTTTATGATATAATTTTTTTTAAATACGTGGGCTATTATTTATATCAACTTTTATAAAAAGAAATCAAAATATTAGCAGATAGCCATTCCAATATTTACAGATTTAAATATCAATAAAATTTTATTGTATTCAGTTGCAAAATTAATCGACGGAACATGTCTTATACTAATCTATCAAGTAAACAAATGTAATTTTCTAAAGTAAACTAATTTATAAAGTAAACTAGCTATTAAAACTATAAACATCCTTGTTACTTCTTCTAGATAGTTCTATTGTTCTTCTTTATGCGAGGTCTACACTTGGAATATATATTGACACCATTCTTCAATGACCACATTTATTTTTGCACTCCCAAATTCTTCAATGTAATAATCGTCATAGTACAGCAATATATAAATAATACACCATAAATTAATTTTAATACAATAATTTTTTTTGCAATTGAGAAGTGAATATAGTTGGCATACTATCTTGGGAATTATGCTCTCATTATAGATAATGATATCCTTCATGAACCTCATCATGCAGAAGCCACAATCCAAACTATTTTTCATTTGTCATAGGCACTATTAAAGAATTGATGAATATGTATTAATGTATTATATTTCAATTCAATAACAATTCTAATTACCTTTATTATATTTCAATTGTAAGCCACATCAAAATTTTTAAATGATCTTGGAATTAACGGTTTTGTGTTTGTACAGTATAACATAATCGCCATAATAAAATAGTAAAAAATACATTAATATGAAATTTAAATAAACAAATACATATGTAAAATACTTTATGTACTTACGTATTAATCAACTTCAATAAAATTTATCAATTCCCTAGTTGACCTTAAGAGAATTGAGATAATATTTCTTTAAAGTATTGCCAAATGATTCGGTGGCGATCAACATCCAATGGTCCTTAATAGTATTAATAAGTGTTACAAAATTATAATGAATCAATTAAATTAAAAATAAAAAATCATTAAGATAAGTAAGAAGTACGTTACCCTTGACAGTAGTATTATGAATAATGTCATCTTTTGAGCCCTTATTTTAAAATTTTTGCTTAATGCCTTTGCTTGTTCTAAAATATTGTCTTTTTTAATAAAGGCATGTGCATTAAGCTCATAGGGACTAATGGAGATGAGCTTCATTTGTAGATCGATAGGGATAACAAATTTTTTCATATAGGCACTTATCATAAATATTTCAAATGAATTAGTTTATATTTAAAATACTACCTATTTATACAAGGAAAAAAATTATCGTAGGAATTCGGTACAACTAGCATACAAGGACTTCTTGCATCACTTTTCAACATCTCTAATATTTTAGGACAACCATAAAATTCCCTTTCAATCACATTGGCTATCTCTTCAAGACGATCACCCTCATAAGTATTTGCGTCAGGATCATTTGATTTAAAGATTTCTTTATATTCCTAATTATTAGTACACTTATAGTCTCTAGTCTTTCCATGCTTATGCCAACACTTGTAATTTTCATCAATTTCATGGCACACTAAATGGTCTTCCAACTCAAATGTACTAATTTGCTTTAAAAGCCCATATTTTACATAAGGGCATGCTATTTTTTTAGGGTTTTTTACATGTTCAAGAGCAAATTTTATAAACTCTTTCTCACCGTTCAAATACTCTTTTTAATCGATTGGCAAACATCCATTCTTTATCTATAACTTTAATCTAAAAAAATTTTTATTTAAGAAAATGTGATCAGTGACTCATGAATATGGAGAGGAAAGGAATAATACAAAGATAAAAAAATTGACTACTTTACATATAATATAGAATAATTAATAAATTATAAGTCACATGTATAAGCATTCACACATTTCTTAAATTGTCAAAAAAAATTCGGCAGCATAATGCATAAAAAAGTATTTTTCAGGCTCAAACCCTCTTTTTAAACCTGACATCTTGCTCAAAAAACTAATTTCAATTATATACAATCCTAATAGCAACAAAATCCTCACAAAATAGCGTTTTCAAATCAATTCTAATTATTATAAAATTATATCTAAAATTTGTTAAAAAATAATAGAAAAAGAAAAACATCATAAAAATCATTTTCAATCAATTTTTTGTCTCATTAATCATTTGAAGGTTATACGTATCCTACATTAAAAATTTGAAGCCAAGAAAACATCATTCTTTAACAAATGCCAAAATTTCAATAAAAACTAAAGTGTAAAATAGAAAGATGGTCGAATGACGTAAAACAACAACTCGATCATAGAAATAGTCCACATTGCTAAATTGTGGTTCTTGTAGATGATTGCTTTGAACACTTACGTAAAAGTAATAAGTAACCAGTTCAAAAACTAGCTTATTTAAAAAAAGTAGTAAGCATAGTGGGTCAAGGATGAATGAATTGATTTATTTTAATATGATATTTGAAAATCAGTTTAGTTAAAGTTATCCTGTAGGATTTGAAATACTAAAGAGATAGCAACTTTGATATGAAAAGTAAATCATGTGTATGAACCATAGTGAAGCAATAAAAGACTATGGCAGCAACCACATTTGAAAAACACTTAACATAAAACACAAAAACCATACACAAAAACAACGAACAGGCAAACAGCACCATCTACTTCCAAAAAGTTACAGCACTAAATGTTGGACCTCTACAAAGTCGCATCTAACTATGGCCCCTTAGGACAATCATACATCTTTGTCCAATTTTTTTTTGGGCCAAAACCTCATCAAACCTGGAGAAATTAGCAAACTCAATTTTAGATGAGAAAAATAGAGCATGCTTCCTTTTCTTGGAAGTCTTCAAAAGTATAAAATTTCCAACTATGTGTTGGATTGGGGGTGGGGGGCACAGTGAAAACATTAAAATCAAAATCAATGAACCCCAATCACGATTGGGGACCAATCAAATTCGTTTAAGTTAAAGTGGATAGAAAAATTATCTTTTAAATGTCAAACTTCATAATCTCCCTTCAAGCATTTAGAACTAAGATGCTGACAATGCAGATCAGCTCCCTATACTGATATCCACAACAACAGCATGCTACCGCTCCAAACATTCGTCCAACTTTTAAATGTCGAACTTCTCTTTTTCTCAAGGGTACGTTCGTGGCTCTCACTGTGTTTTACTATCAAGACTCTTTCTAACTTTCTTCTCTTAAGAAGCACATCCTTCTCCATATATTATATAGATTAGGTTTTTGTCTTCCCTTATGAATTTTTAAAAATAATTATAATTATTTCAAAAATCAAATCTTAAGCCGATGAAATAAAATTTAATATATTTGATAAATTAAATCTATGATATCATATTTTATTTGAATTTATCTCATAAATTTAAATTATAGAACTAATATGATATCCTCTCATATTATATTAGTTATTAAATTTAATTTATTAAATAAACCTAAATTTAAAACTAATGCAAGATAATATAATATAATACACACACACACACACATCTATTAGATACACACACAAATATATATATTTCAAATATATATATATATATATATAAATAAAATATTGTATTTTAAATTTTATTCTTCATATATATATATATAATTGGTTTACTCTAGATAAATCATTACATTCATTGAATTTAGACATATTTCATATTCAATGAACTTGAACATCATGACTTGACTTGGGCTATTTTTATGGGTGACCCTGTAGACCCATATGAAGTTGGTAGTAGACTAATAACACTACTAGCCCATAAGTCATAAGTGGCCTCTACCAAAACATTGCGACTACTTAATTCATATGGAGATTGATGGTCCTATGTAACCTATCATATAATTACATCACATCCCTTTTGTCATGCGATAGTTTAGTCAAGTGTGAGACATGAAATTGTTATTCTCCTTTACATGACCATTACTTTCTTAATCTCTAAGTGGACTAACTATAATAATGAAAAAAATCCTTTCCATTATAGTATGGCCATATATTTTCTCAGTCTTCCTCATTGAGGGCCCAACAATATCTCTTAATTAATGTAAGAGATAAATTCTATCTTGACCACTCATATTCCTTTACATGAATATCACTGAACTCAGTCATATCCTTTATGATTACTTGGTTAAAGATGACTTTTGACTAGGTCAAAGTTTAGTGGTCATTATATAGAAATCCATGATGATCTTAAGTCAAAAGGCTTAGTGACATGATTACATATGAAATAAGCTTATGACTTGTACCATACAACTGTCTCATAGCGGGTTGATCTAACACCTAGAACCCTTTCAAGTTCCTACGACTTTGATTTATATATCTATAATTAATTAAAGTCATACCAGTCATATTTCATCTATGATCTCTCATGGATGATCGACTAGGGACATTTAAGACAATCACTATAGTTTGTTCAAGGATATAGTTATCATAGTGAACATATAATTAATATGATAAAAAAAGAAAAAATCATTAAATAACAATGTTTATAATACAATGATTGATCCTATAACACAATTTCCAATAGTTAGCCGTTACAAATCTAAGCTCAGGTGAATGCGATGGTAGAACTTATGTAAGCATGATGCAGGAAGCCATTCTTTGAGTTATTAGAAAAGTTAAGTTGGCTACCATTAAAATCATTTGCATGCATGGAGTTATAATATGTATGACCCACTGATGAATCATAGATTTGATATATTTTATCCCACCTTTTCTATGCATTTTAATCATGGTTTTGGGCTAATTTGGGTTTATTAGATATTATTTGGATTATTATCCAATTTTAAAGAATAATATATTTTTGAATTAATTATAGGAACTTTGGGCTAAATTGTGAATATTTTATTTTTCTATCTTTAACATGGTTCAATTTTGTTAATCATTAATTGAGCTTAATTTGAATTATTATACATTATTTGAGTTTGTGACCATTTTGTGAGAAAATTATAATTGCTAAATTAATTTGAAAATATTTTATGAGACATGGAATTTATTTTGGACATAATCTACAGTAATGGGGGAATTTGATTTTTTAGGCCATGGAGATAAAATTAATGAAGTTCAATGGTGAAGATTAAATCTTAAAAATTGAAAGAGCATCTACGGGCTATGAAGAAACAAGATAAGGAAGGAATTATCAAGGTTCATTAAGGGCACAATGGGCATTTTCAATTAAAAAAATTAGAGGATTTTTACACTTTTCTTTTTATCTTTTTTCTTATAGGCTCCATTTGAATTTAATGGCTAGGATTTTTCTTAAACTTTTTACCCTCACTTCTAACTATTGGATCATTTTATTCTCAACCCTCTCTTCCTCTCCATTATTCACCCAGCTGCTGGAAGAAATGAAGGAAGCTCAGGCTCTCTCTCGAAATTTTCCCTTCAGCATCCAGAATCATCATCTCGAGCATCATTCTCCTCTATTCACCAAGAGCACATTTTGTCATTTTCTCCATCTTTCACTTCATTCTTCAAGTGCATTTGTCATGTCACCATCATCTTTTTTTCTCTCAAAATTTAATTCTCCACAGCCACGCACAATCATTCTTCAGCTCTTCATTTCTCCATTGTCCACATACCTCATAAACATCATTGTGTCTCTCCAGCTGATTCCTCACAGACATCCGCACACACTTCACTTTAATTAATTGCCACTTTAAATTTCTTCAACTATTTATGTTTTCACAGTGTCACCACCATACCGTCCTTCTATTATTCCTTCACTAAATTTTCATCCATGGCCGCCATATGTTTGGAAGAGGAAGAAAATCCATGGGAGCTTGGGCTAGCTTGGGAGACAACTTGGGATGAACATGGAGGAAGCCAGAGCATAAAACTTACATTTGAAAATCATTGAGGAGTGATTTTTCATTTATCTTTTTAATTCAAGATTTTATGATTATTTAGTTTTAAATGATTCTAAGTTGTAATATTAGAAAACAATCTAGTTTTAGGTTGTAATATTTTAAAACTTGGATTGGATTGATTTTGTATTAAATGAATTTCTGAAATTTATATTTATACACCCTTTGCTTTGCCAATGAAATTAGTGATTGAATTCTCATTGTTAATTTAATTGTCATTGTGGTGTTTGTTGCAAATTTAGATTGTTCCTTTTACCTCTTGATTGTTCAATTGAGTTGATAATTTGTCTATTTGTTTAATTAGCTAATTTATATATATTTTTTAGAATTATTTTGAATTAATCATCTTTGGTTTTAATAGATTTAATTTGCCTAATTCATAGTCATAGCATTTGGTTAACTATAAGTTCTCAAGTGGATTAAGTGTTAGACCTTGTACTTATAGGTTTCCTTTGCTTTAACTCTTCTATCATTTCTCTTTGGTCTAACTAATTGAATTAGGCTAGGAAAGTTAACTCCATGTGATGCCTTAAGTTTTTCCCTTTACCACTTTTGAATCAAACTTTTTTTTAATTTTTGGTTGATTATTCCTTTTTGTCACTTAATTAATTTCTTTAGTTTACATTTTATTTTTTCTTGACACAAGACCCCCCAAATCATAATCTAGAATTCATGCATTGCATAATAAAATTTAGTTGTAAACTTTAACATTAACATCCACTTAGGTAGTTTTAGTGGCATAAATTGCATTTCTTATTTGCATTTTAGTGTAGAAATCTAGCATTTAGTTTTAAGATTTTTTAGTTAGTTTTTAAATACCTAGAACCAACTTAAGATTAACCCCTAAATTGCTCCATGGAAAGAATGATCTAGGGTTAGCCTATACTATATTTAGTCAATTTTAGTTTAATTGAGTGCTGACATGACTAAGGCATTCCATCAATTTTGGCACTATTGTCGGGAAGCAATGGTTAGTTTTAAGAGTTTCTAGGTATTTTCAGGCATTCCACTAGCATTTTCATGCATTTTTATCTTATTTTGGTCTTCTATATTGTGCATTTCAATTGATTTTGCTTAAATATCTTGTTCTGGAAATTGCTTTATTTTTGCCTAGAAAATTCTGATTTTTGGTATTCCAAGGTGTTTAGGTTTGTTGATCAATTTTGGTACCTTAAGGTACTAGGTGTGGGTTATTTTTACTAAATTCAGCCGTTTTTAGTGATTTTTGTATTTTTCTTCCTTTTTTATGAATTTTCTTTTCTTTTTTCTTTTTTCCCAAGTTTTTCTAGTTACTTTTTTTTCTAATTTTTTTCTGGTCCTTTTGTTCTGTAAAAAGATAGAATTGCCACTATATCATTTATTGTAAAAAGATGTGAGTTTTGTTTTTAATGATTCTTATAGATGTGCTTGGGATGAATTAAAGAAGAGGCTCACTACACCTCCTATCATTCAGCCATCAAATTGAAGCCTTTCATTTGAGCTCTTATGTGATGCTTCAGACTTTGAATTGGATGTGATTCTTGCCTAAAGAGTAGAGAAAAGACATGTCATAGCCTATGCATTATGAACATTAGATGCTACTCAAGCTAATTATACTACCACAGAGAAAGAGCTATTTGCAATAGTCTTTAGGTTAGAGAAGTTTCGGTCTTACATCCTTCATGCTAAGGTGATCGTCTTCACAGACCATTCGACTATCAAGTACTTGTTCAAAAAGCCAGACTCTAAACCTCGCCTGATTTGATGGGTAGTATTGATACAAGAGTCTGATATGGAGATCTATGACAAGAGCGGTGCAAAGAATATTGTAGCTGATCACTTGAGTAGGATCGAAACCCTTATGGTAACATCTTCTTTACCCTTAGATGATTTTCCTGATGATAGGCTTTGTGTGGTTGGTATGTTTGTTCCTTGGTATACTAATATTGCTAACTACCTAGCTGCTTCTGTTTTACTTGCTGATATGAATAAGCATTAATTAGATAAATTTAAAAGTGAGGCTAAATTCTATATATGGGATGACCCTGCTTGTGGCGTATTTGTAGTTATCAAATTATTACGCTGTGCATTTCTGATAATGAATTCGAGTTTGTTTTGACTTTTTGCCATATTCTTGCATGTCGAGGGAATTTTAGTGCTAAGCGTACTGCTAGGAAGGTGTTAGATAGTGGATTATTTTGGCCTACCCTATTTCATTATACCTATGTGTTTTGTAAAAAATGTTCAAGATGTCAATTTATGGGTAATATTTCTAGAAAGCAAGAGATGCCTCAGCAACCCCTTTTGTTTTGTAAAATTTTTGATGTTTGGGGTTTAGATTTTATGGGACCTTTCTCTATTTCATTTGACTATCTGTACATTTTATTGGCTGTAGACTATGGCTATGTTTGATATGAGGTATTGAGAGGTTGGGACTGGGACTGGTATTAAAGAAACCCACAGATACAATGTTTGGTATGATGGATTCTTTAATCCTTGGGTCTGATGAAACCCATATAGATGGGATTAATGAAACCTATGGGGGAGGTGGTAATGAAAATTTAAACTTGAGATTGAATTTTCTTAGACTAAAATACCCTCCATTTTTTGTACATGTCTGGCCTTCCACCTTCATCTTCTTTGATCTCACAGCCATTGGCCAATGTGAACACCTTCTCCTTCTCCTTCTCTGATCTCGCAACCACAGCCTCTGGATCTCGCAACTGTTGCTGCTTTCTCCTTCTCTGATCTTGCAATTGTTGACCTCTGGATCTCACAGCCACGACCTTTGGATCTCGCAACCATCGCTGCCTTCTCCTTTGCCAATCTCATAGTCACCTTCATTTAGATCTTGCAATCACTTTCATCTCCTTCTCTTACAGGTCCAAACTTGATCTCCCTCCCTCAAAAGATGCACAGTCACAAAGGTATTGAAAAGATGAGACCTGTGCTGCCATAGTCTTCGGGAGAAGGTGTTCTAATTTTTTTTAATTTTAAGGGTAGCGTAGTCTTTTCATATATTGTATTTAATTGTAAAATAAAATAAAAATAATTATTCTCTATAAGTGTTACCTCATACCAAACATAATTTTAAAATCTCAATCCCACTATCAATCCTAATACCAATCCTTCTAAATTGAGGCTTGTATGCCAAACAGGGCCTATGTGTCTAAGTGGGTTGAGGCAATCCCTATTCATATTGATGACTCTTTTATAGTGGTTTTCTTTGTTAGATCTCATATTTTTTGTAGGTTTGGGATCCCAAGAGCTGTTATCAGTGATCAAGGCACTCATTTTTGAAATAAGAGCATGCAGAGCTTGCTACCCAAGTATGGTGTGATGCACAAAGTAGCAACTCCACATCACCCTTAAACAAAATGGCCAAGTAGAGATCTCTAATGGAGAAATCAAGCTCATTTTAGAAAAGATGGTGCAATCCAACCGAAAGGATTTGAGTAAGAGACTAGATGATGCATATAAGAGTCCCATTAAAATATCTCCATATCGGATTGTCTTTGGAAAAGCATGTCACTTGCTAGTAGAGGTAGAGTATAAGGCATATTGGGTAGTTAAACAGTGCAACCTAGATCTCATTAATGCCAGTATTGAAAGCAAGCTGCAGTTGCAAGAGCTTGAGGAGATAAGAAGAGAAGTCTACAAGAATGCTAGGATTTACAAAAAGAGAACCAAGGCTATTCATGATAAGCTTATAGTGAGAAAAGAATTTCATGTGGGCCAAAAAGTGTTACTTTTTGTTTCTAGATTAAAGCTTATGCTTGGTAGGCTCTGCTTTAGATGGGAGGGGCCTTACATTGTTACTAATTTTTTTTCCTATGGAGTTGTAGAGATCAAAACGGAGCCAAGAGTAGATGCTTCAATGTCAATGGGCACCACTTGAAACTT
The DNA here is from genome assembly GCF_029017545.1 of Prosopis cineraria. Classification (NCBI taxonomy): domain Eukaryota; kingdom Viridiplantae; phylum Streptophyta; class Magnoliopsida; order Fabales; family Fabaceae; genus Prosopis; species Prosopis cineraria. The sequence continues at coordinate 34,951,746 of NW_026555339.1, read as the reverse complement.
TTCTATGAGGGATTCCCTACTTAAGAAGTAGAGATTGCTGCTTTGCAGGATGCCACGTAGCCTTGGTCATATTCCTTCTCCTTACTCTTTCTACTTTACATTGTCATATTACTAAGTTGGGCTGTGCTGGATATATTTATCTTTATAATTTACTATTTGTTATACATTGAGGACAATGCATTGTTTAAGTATGGGGGAGGGATGTCTTAGTTTTGCTTGTAAATTTTTTATTGAATTTTTGTTTATATAGTTTTGGTGTTTTAGAAAGAAAATTTAAAAAAATTAGATTTTTTTTTGGAAATTTATAAAAATTTGTTTTGAATGTGAAAATTACAAGCATTAAGTGACTTAACTATGATGCATTCTTGATTCGAAGAGTAATTAAGCATGTGTTAAGTGAGAAAGCTAAGTGGCAATGATTTGGCTTTGGTGAATTTAGGCTAGTAATCATATACCTATGTGAGGTTTTGTGCCCATTATATTCCATATTTCTTTTTGTGTGTATACAACCTATCTTTTTCCTTAATCTAGAACTTGACTTGAATCTTATTTGAGACCACATTTTGCATATTTGCACACATAAAAGTGATAAAGGCATTCACTTTTCTTTTAGCCATAATATCCAAAAGCCTACCCTTTTCATGCATTTTTTCCATTGTCTACCTCCTTGAGCCTTAACCATTTTCTTTGTTTTCACCTTTAGCCATTAAAATAAAAAAAATCAAATCAATCTTCATACCCTTTTTGGATGCTTTAGGAGTTGAAAAGCATTGCATTATGCTTATTTTGGATGAAAGAACTTGTATATAGTTAGGGTTTGGGTTATTTTTGAAAAAAAGCTCAAAAAGTATAGAAAAGAAAAGAAAGAAAGGAAAAAAGAAAAAGAAATGTTAATAGCCAAGAAAAAAATGAAAAAAAATAGAAAAGAAAGAACAAAATAGAAAAGGAGGAATAAAGACCAAACTCAAGTTTTGTCTCATTTCTTTCGTTCTATAATCTTTTGTATTATAGTGCTTTTCATTTTCTCAAGGTATTCATCTTTGTTTTGCCTATCATTTATCTTTTCTTCTTAACCCTTACACCATCATTATCTAATAAAAGTCCTTTTGATTTATGTTTGCATTTATCTTGTTAGTGGTTGAAAATTTATATTTTTGTCAAGCTTATGGAAAGAGGATTAGATTGGTGGATTAGAGTTTAAACACAAGCCTATAAACTTTTGAGTGATGAGTGACACACAGATTACCTTTGGTGAGGGATTCCTAGCCAATATTTCTCTTTGTCAAGTAAATTGCCATGGTATTTTTGATCTTAATACATATGAAGATTACTTGAAAAGTGGAGATGTTGAAATGCTTAGTTTACTTATTGTTTGTGATTGGAATATGTATAGGAGGTCTACCATGTAGAAAAAGTTGTGAATACAAGTGGCTCTCTCATATTCCTCAGAAAATTTGCTTGCAAATAAGGAAGTAGCTATCGAAATAAATCTAGGCAATCTTGTATAGGAGGATAGTGCTAGCAACCCTGAGCCTCCCAAGTTAAATCAATGAAGCTATAGCTACACAATATTCCATCAAACTAGTAACCCCATGTAAATCTTAGTTCAAGCCAACGATGTGAGCTTGTAACACTCTACTTTTTTGAAAGGTAACACTCTTCTTTTGCAAACATACTTATTTAACTCTACTATGGTAATTAAATATCTACCATGAAAATTAAAACAAAACTCATCCTTCTTAAACCGTTTACCATGATGAAAAGTATCTACCATGTAGAAAGAACAAATGATACTTTTTTTAAAAAACTACCACAGTAGGAAAAAGTCTACCATGGTAGAAAAGAGACAAACTAACTTTACAAAGCTTTATCATGGTAGGAAAAAATTTAGTAAATAAAATAAATTTTCAAAGACTACCATGGCAAAATAGAGTCTATTATGGTAGAAAGAACTACCATGCTAATTAGAAGTTTCCTAAATAATGAAAGTGTACCAAAATGAGATCTCACATTAAAATAGGAGGTTAAAATACCAAATATTGGAATAACTCACAAATAGCCTTTACATAAAGTATCCCACGGTAGTTTAGCCCTTCAAAGTCCAAAACATTGTAATAAGTCATAATATCATACAAATATAATAAAAAAGGGTAGTATGGTCCAAAGATAAGTTTATTAAGGGTAAAAGAGTCTAGAGAGACCGTTCTAGAATTGGAAATGTAAAAAGGTCATTTCTAGAAATATGGTGCACATCCGCTACAGCTAATACACCTTGCACCTTCGCAAACAACACAAAGGCACCGCTATGTCTTGCATCACAGCCAAGCATGCATATCTACTATAGCACACATTGTGCTATTAGCCATTAAACTAATTTGAATAGTAACTCCGCATTTTAAACATGCATAACTTTCTACACACACATCTAAATCAAGTGATTCAAGTGTCTATACAAAACTTGTAGTGAGAATTAACTATTAGCTTTGGTTGGATATAAAAATACTATCATATGGAAATTTTATCCACTATAGACCACTTTAGTCACATTATATACATGCACAAAGCCAATACTAGACATAGGATCACTTGACCACATCATATGCATGCACAACAATTTACACAAGTTCTCATATAAACCACATATACTTAAAAACCACTAGTTGGGTTACAGCCACTTAACATAATTAGATATAAAAATCAATATAATTTTCTATAATTCACAATCATTTCTACTTTGATTACTTCAAAATAAGACCAAGAGGGTCAAAAACAAGACTCATGGATGCCATAGACAAGATGAATGAAAATATAGGGTCACAATGCTCATTTTCAAAAGTGAATACCCTATATTGGAAAATACACATTATAGTTTAACAAAATATGACCTAACATGAAAAGTAGTTTTCCTCACACACTAGTACAAAATAACCTTTTTACACCTCCATATTTATACCAGTTCGCATGCAAACGGTGTAAAAATAGGAGGCGATGGCATTTTTGTAAATAAATAGGTAGCTATAATGATGTCTACACCAATTCCTTGCTTAATATCTACACCGACTATAATACGTGATTGGTGTAGATAATATGTTCTATTTTTTAAAAATAATTAATTTTTAACATATTTATACTGGTTATTATATATAATGGTAAGATATACTATTTATACACTTTTTTTAGCTAATCAAGGCTATTTTACATATGCAAATAGGTAAAAATGCATTTAAATTGCACAGTAAAAGTGTGCCTAAGTGTTGAGATTTCATGCACTAAGAGTTTTTTGATCTAAAAATGCACTTTTTCAAAATTTACACATAATGCATTGGAAATATGTCTTTTAATAGGACATGATTAGTGGTCTAATTTTTAGTTTGGCCTACGCTTTATGTTCTTATGTGTACACCTGCAAACTTGGTTATTGTGAGGCCTTTATTTGACTTTATTCTTGACCATTTTCTCAATAATATGAATTAATATTTTGCACTTATATTTCATTTATTAATGTCACACTTTAGAGATTTGATTTTACATAAAATGTAATGTAGGTGGAAGAAATAAGTGACTTGAAGGCATAAGTCCAAGACAACTTCAATATGACCAAAAAGGGTTGAAATGACATCATTTATAAGGCTAAAGGTGTAGCATCAGCTATGAGGAGGTCTGGAGCATGTGATTAAATGAACAAGCATAGGAATTGTCACCTTTCTCTCTAAAATGCTCACACATTTCGACTATTACCTTATGTGATTGGAAGACCACATTTTTATATTATTTGCCCTCTATTTCTAGCTCATTATTTTCGTTACTTCTAATGCTCATTTGGATCTGAACATTATTTTTCCCTGTTCATACATTTTCCTTCACTTTCTCTTATTTTTGCTCTTGTTCTTCATCTCTCACCTATGGCTAACTCTAGATCTTCCATAATTCTCACACAAATCATACACCATTCTTCTTCTCTCATCTAGCTCATCCCATCCCTACCATTGCACGGGTCGTAGCAAGTAATATAATGAAAGTAAAGTATCGTTTCCTTGAGGATTTGTTTCAAAATGATGATCAAGCAAAAGACTAAGTAAATTCAATCAAGTTGAGCAACACATAGTTAGGTGAAAATGATTTTACAAACTAAACTAATACTAGAAAATAAAGAAAAACAATTGATTCACACACTTCAAACATAAATTGGGACTTAGGATTATTTATCCCCTTGCATTTCATAACACCAAAATTACCTCCTCTCATGAATGCTTTTAATGAAAATAAGTGTTAACCTAGGGTTCTAAAAATACTTGGACAAGCTCTCTCAAGTCATGAATAAGTGTTTAGTTAAATTAATTGCTCAATCTCTTGTTACAATTAATAAAACTTAATTTTAAACACCAACACTAATGTGGCTATGTGAGGCTAGCAAGTATATCTCTATCTTACTAGCAAAGCCATCCATTCAATATGTAAATATCAAGTTCTTGGACAATTTTACCTAAGTTCTACACTCATCCTAGCCCTCTCAAGCATCAATTAAGTGAACCCAATATCAAAATGGTGGCCAATCATTTAGAAGCATTAAGGAAAGAGCAAAATAAATACATATATAATTAATCATAAAAAGAGAGGAGGAACATAATATTAATCCACACTAAGGTTCAAAATAATCCTAGAACAAAGAGTTTAGCTACTCATAAACATAAAAAATCTACAAATACACAAGATATTTATAGCCATTACAAGATTACAAGAAGAGAAATGGAGAATAAACAAAGGAACTAAAGAAATGGAGCTTCAAATCTCTACAAAGCTTTAACTTTTGCACGTAACTCATCTAAAACTCAAACCTTAGCATAACAAAGCTCCTAAAGTGTCTTCAAGTATGTAGAATGCCTTTTGGGTCAAGCTCTCTAAATATAAGTGTCCTACTCAACTAATTTCAGACTTAATAAAATGCAGCGTTTTTTGATAGTAGCAAAAGTCGTGAATGAAAGTCACGACTTTGGAACGACTATGGTGGTTTCACATTGTTTTTATAGTTAAGGAAAATTATTCATTTTATGCTTGATTTCTTTATTGAAAAGCCTTCTAAAAACATCCATAAAGCTCTAGAAATGCTTCTAATTAAATCTTCAACCAAAATAATACAAAATTAGGCCAAAAAATATCAAATCAAAGCCAAGAATACAAATATAAAATAAATTGTAATTTTCCTAATTTGGGCAATAAAAACATATACAATTGAGCCAAAATGGATTAGAATCTAAAAAAAATGTGATGAAATAATATGAAATACTAAAGGTTAACAATTTTCTTAAGGTTGTAAGGCTTTAAATCTCCATTTCTATAGCTTATATGTTTGGCCAACTTAAGCACTTCAATGAGTCCATAAAGATGAAGATGAGAGGCTAGGCATCTCAAAGGAATCGTAGTGGGGAAGATAAAGGATGAATCATGAGCATCACTTGGCCAAGATTTTCCAATTCCGAGGTCTTCTCTTTTGATTTGATGATTAGATTTCATAACTTAGGGTTTGATCATCATGACTATGCAATTCTAGTTTGAATTGACTATTAGTATAAAGAGAAAATGCTTGTCTGATTAATTTCTCTCTCGGTTTCTCTTGGTGAATTTTGGCCACTATTGGAATTATGCATGTAATTGTGTTTTTCTTTTAGTGATTGGCTTGCATTAATTTTACATAGTCTTGTGAAGTTGTTGCATGGCACTTGAGGGAGCTTAACATAGTTTTTTAGTTCACTCATTGTCGTGTTTGGTCGAGACACCTAAGGAGTTAATTGCATACTTGATCAATATTTAAAACTAACTAGGGAAATCACCAAAGAACTTTAGTCTAAGACCTAAAGAATTGAATTAGTTAAGTTAATTGGCTTGAGATAGTCTTCCTAAGTTTAATACCTTTTAGTTAAGAGGCAAACTTAAGCATTAAATTCCTTAATCAACAAGAAGATAGGGATTCCTTAATTAACAAAACTCTAGGGTTCCAATTCATTAAAAGAGAATTTTCACTCATCTCACTTTAGCTTAGAATTTTGTTACTTATTTAGTAGTTTGCAAGAAATCAAATTCAAACAATAGGGTAACTTGTTCACTAATTAACCTCATAATTGAATTGAAACACTCACAAAGGAAATGACCTAGGTTGACCTTTGCTACATTTAGGGTTAAATCTAGAACTATTTGAGAGGTAGGCAACTATCACAATCATATAATCGGTGTAGTTATATATTCTTATTAAAAAATTGTTTTTAACATATCTATATCAGTTATTAAGTATAACCGATGTAATTAAGGGGAAAGATCCTTAGCCTTCATTCTAATTTTGCTCTCTCGACTCAACCAGTCAACCTCTCTCTCTCGACTCTTCTCTAGCCATTACTTTAGTGCTCAATCTAATTCTCCCCAAAATCCACTCTCATTATTGCTCCATTTGCTACCCATCGCTGCTCAGTTTGATTCTCCTCGAGTTTTCTTGTCATCACACCATTTTCCCCCCACCACTGCTCGATCTAATTCTCCCTAAGATTTGTTCTCGTCATCCTAATTCAAGTAAGCCCATTGATGTCTCTCATGCTCTAGGTTCTCATTTGAAATTTCTCTGTTACATGGTTAGAGTTTTAGAGTGTTGCTATAGTTCATGGAAATTTGGCGTTTTGCTTAAGTTTCAACTCTTCCTTTGATTACTATGGCCATGATTCTTGAAATTAGGTAATAAACAAACATAGACATGTGCTTTTGATTCCTTTATTTGTAATCAATTATTATATATGAATATATAATGGTAGCAATTGTACCCTGACATGTTATTGAGTCAATCCAGTGGGCATGTCTCTAGCTTGAATGCCAGTCAATTTTCATTTTGGCCATACTTTGTTACCTCTGATTGTCTCATCTGTATAATTTACAATGATTTACTAAGATGTAATCAACTACAGTCAATCAAGAAATTAGGCTACCATACTTAGATTTTTGTCAATGAATTATTTTTTTGTGTCTCTAGATAATCTAAACCACCTTCATCAACTTCCCACCTTCATCAACTTCAATTACACAATTCTTTGCTCAGGTCTAGATCTCTCATAATAACTAACCTACAAGAAAACAACTGTATATCTTACTCTTATAGAGCTTCTTCTTCTATTTTTTTATAGAACCCTTATAAGTGACAATAATTTTACAAGCTTTTCTTCCACTTCTTCAACTTTTTAGTACAAAGGGAATATGTAATGTATTCAATGCAGGAGAATTCAATATTTCTAAGTAATGGATGATCTTATGCACTAGTTATTTGTTCTTTTAGGAATTCAGCCTCAAAAGCTCTAGATACTCTTGAAATTTTAAAGGTGAGTTTCTAGATATCATTTATGAACTACCTTGTCTATTAGGATCCTTTTATTTAGTTGCAACTTAGTATGTATTATGTAAAATATAATTCTGATGATTTTGTGATATGATTTCTTTGCTTATAATGAGTTATGAAGAGATGGATATGCATTAATGAGATAGAACTGTAAAATGTTTCTTTGTAAGTTAGCATTCATTTTCCGTTACAAGGAGCCTAAATGCTATACCATCATTTCACAAACAATATAAGTTTGTAGAATCGATATGCTTATGAATTGTTGACAAATCCTCCGTGGTAAAGAGATTATGATGTATTCAGCATTGATGAGCAACTTGTGAGTACTTTCTTTGGGATATAAACCATAAATAAACCAAGCATTTCAACATCAACACCATCCAAGTAATATTTACATGAATTAAGATAAAAAAAACACCATGGCAATTTTCTTGACAAAAGGAAACTCAGGCTAGAAATTCCTTACCAAAGGTACTATGTATGTCACTTATCATTCAAATGTGTATAGGCTTATGTTTAAACTTTAATCCACCAATCCAAATCTCTTTCAATAAGCTTGACAAGACAAATGCAAACATAAATCAAAAGGACTTTTATTAGGTGGTAATAGGGCAAGGGTTAAGAAAGAAAAGATAGATGATGGGGAAAATAAAGGTGAATACTTTATAAAAATCAAAAGCATAAGGACACAAGAGAATATGAAATGAAAGAAATGAGACAAAACTTGAGTTGGGTCTTTATTCCTCTTTTTCCTTTTCTATTTTTTTCATTAGCTATTAACATTTTCTTTCTTTCTTTTCTTTTCTATACTTTTTACACTTTTTTTCTCTATTTTTTTTAAAAAAATAACCAAACCCTAACTATATACAAGTTCTTTCATCCAAAACAAGAACAATGTAATGCTTTTCAACTCCTAAAGCATTGAAAAAGGGTATGAAGATTGATTTTTTTTTTTTTATGGCTAAGGGTGAAAGCAAAGAAAAAAGTTAAGGCTCAAGGGGTTAAACAATGGACAAATGCATGAAAGTTCATAGGTAGGTTGTTTTGGTTAGTTTGGCTAAAAAATGAATGTCTTTATCACTTCTATGTATGCAAATGTACAAAATGTGATCTCAAATAAGATTCTAGTCAAGTTCTAGATTGAGAAAAAAGATAGGTGGTACACACATGATAAGAAACATGCAATAGGCTTAAAACCTCACTTAGGTATATGACTATCAGCCTAAATCCAACTAAGCCAAATCTATTGCCACTTAGCTTTCTCACTTAATGCATGCTCAATTTCTCTTCAAATCAAGAATGCATCATACTCAGTCCATTTAAAGCTTGTAATTTTGACATTCAAAACAAGAATTTTTTTTATAAATTTCCAAAAAAATTTCTAATTTTTTCTTTTCAAAACAAAACAAAACAAATACCAAAAAAGATTTTTTTTTTCAAAGCCCATTAGATACCCTCTCCCCCCACACTTAAGCATTGCATTGTCCTCAATGCAAAACCAATCAAGAAATATCATTAAAACATATGCAAAATAATATAAAATTGTAAGGGAAAGAGTACGACTTGGCATTTAAATCTTTTCAAGCTTTTAAAACTGAAATTCTTATCTCTAATGGTGAACAAGTACTTTCCCAAAGTGTTCTTCTTTGTAAACTCAGGTGGTGGCTCTAGATTAATGGGTAAAGTCTCCAAATTATAAAGAACAAGATGGTTTCCCCCAAAGGCCTTACAAATAATGAATCTATATAAAAGGCATAGACTCAACAATAGTATCTCCTTTAATAATGAAACCACCATTAGAACTAAAACAATCAAAACTCATAAGAGAGAACTCAAAATCAAGTTTATATAAAGAAAACATCGGATTTTCTAAATATTTTGAAAACCAATAAAATCAAATGGACTCCCATCATAAGATTCATCAATCCCAAATGTGGAATTAGTGACGGACTCATAAAATTAATCAATGAGGGCATACTTTACACTTAAAATAAATATTAATATTTTTATAAAATAAATAATTTTAAATATCTATTATATTATATTAATTGTATAAGTTGATAAAATTAAATATTTAAAAAAGGCATAAAACATAACAATATAATACCATTATAATACTTTTTTATATAGATATTTTTTTAATATTTATTAGAATCATGTTTTTAATTTTCATTAAATAAAACTGATATACCTCTTTTAAATGGTAGATAATTTTTTTTTTTGATAAAATTTTTCATAAGAAATTTTATTAAATTTTTTTTCCCTTTCCATTATAAAATTATTGCCATTTAAGTTTATAAAACACACATATGTATAATTTTAGATAATGGGATAAGTAAACCTTTATAAGGAGATGAGTAAAATTTCTTAAAGTAAGGGGGCAATTGAAATTTTTTAAGGGGAGCAACTAAAATTATTTAGGGTTATCTTAAGTAATTTATTCTCGAGTTAGTTGCCCCCTATATCATAAACGTAGTGTGTCCTAGGATGGAATCATAATACAATCATTATCAACATCATTTTTATCAGGTGTAAGATCACATGATAAGATTTCTTGGGAAGATCCATGCACAAGATTGACAACCTTAATGGATGTTGGATAGCGAGGTGCAGTAGAAGATTAAAATTTTAAAATCTCTATCTTGATATGGACTGAACGAACTCATTTAAGTCAAGGTGGATAAAAGAGTTATCTTTTAATTCTTCAAACTTGACATGTGTTCTCTTCAAGAGTTTGGATCTCAAGAGCTGATAACGTAGATCTACTCCCTTTACTAGTATCCACATGAATAGCTTTCTAACTCGAATAGCGTATTAGCACTCCTAGCGTCTGTTCTTCTTTGAATGTTAGTTTTCATTTCTCTAGGGTGTTTTGTGGCTGTCAAAGTGTTTGACCGTCAAAACTTGTCTAACTCTCTCTCTCTCTCTCTCTCTCTTTATAATTCACGTCTCTATCTATATATAGTATATGGATTAGGGTTTCGCCTTTTACTTAAAGAGCCCACAAAAATTTAATTAAATTCATCTCATAAATTTAATCCATGATATCATATTTAATTTAAATTTATTATAAATTTAAATTATAAAACTGACATGATATTCTCTCATATCATGTTAGTTATTAAATTTAATCTATCATATAAAATTAAATTTAAAACTAACACAATATAATATAATGTAATATAATATAATATCACATATACATATTATATTATATATATGCCAATATATATATACATATATATTTCAAAAACATATTTTATATATATATATATATATATATTTAATTTTATATATCATATACATATTCATATATATATATATCAGATACACACACACATAAATATATATATATAGATATATTTTGAGTATTTATATATATATAAAATTATATTTAAAATTTTATATTTCATATAAATATATATATATATATAAATTTATCAAATAAATATTCAAATATATATGTATATACATATATATAATTTATTCACCATATATTACATTCATTAAATCTAGACATATTCTCGATTCAATAAACTTGGACATTATAGCTCGAGTAAAGCTGTTCTTATGTGCGACCCTGTAGGCCCATATGAAGTTGGCAGTAGGTTAATTACGCTATTAGTCCACAAGTCACAAGTGGCCTCTAACAAGACATTGCAACTACCTAATTCACATGGAGATCGATGATCCGATGTAACCTATCATGCAACCATATCACATCTCTTTTGTCACGCGATATTTCAGTTAAGTGTGAGCCATGAAATTGTCATTCTCTTTTACTTGACCATTACTTTCTCGATCTCTGAGTGGACTGACTATAGCAATAGAAAAACCCTTTTCATTATAGTTTGGCAATACATTCTCTCAGTCTTACTCATCGAGAGGCCCAATAATATCTCTCACTTAATGTAAGGGATAAATTTCATCTTGACCACTTATATTCCTCTCTATGAATATCACTAAGCTCAATCATAGCCTTTATAATCACCCGATCAAAGGTGACTTTTGACTAGGTCAAAGTTCAATGGTCATTATGTAGGAATCCATGATGATCTCAAGTCAAATGGCTTAGTGATATAGTTACATATAAGATAAGCTTATGACTTATATCATGTAACTTTCTTATAGCAAGTCGGTCTAGCATCTTGTATTCTTTTAAGTGCCTATGACTTTGATTTGTATATCTATAATTAATTAAAGTTATACTAGTCTTATTTCATCTATGAGCCCTTATAGATCACCAACCAGAGGCATTTAGGATAATCACTATAGTTTGTCTAAGAATACAGTTATTATAGTGAACATGCAATTGATATGACAACAAAAGAGAAATTCATTAAATAACAATGTACATAGTACAATGATTGGCCCTAGTGCATAAATTCCAATAATGGAAACAAGACATTATCCATAACAGTACCTATAAAGTTAAAAGCATCATGGCAATCAATAAGATCATGACTCTTAAGGCTAGGTATGTTGTTAGCAACATTAGGCATAACAAAATCCATAATATTTGAATATTCATCTACAAAATTAATACAAATCAAAGGATTGGCAAACTTAGCAACATGGTTCCCACTCCTATCATCTACACGAAATGAATGCCCACCATCATCATACTTACCATCAACAATATCCCCATGGAAAACCTCTATAGACTCATCAAGTTTATTTTCATCAATAGGAGAATCAAAAACATCAGAAGTAACATGCTCAATACAGGACATATATTCATTAGAGTCATGCAACTTAAAAAGAATGTCTACCGAGCAACTCGAGCTATAATATCCAAGTTTGTTGAATCTGAAATATGTCTAGATTTAATGAATGTAATATAGGGTGAATGAATTTTATATATATATATATATGAATATTTATTTGATAAATATTTGTATATAGATTTATATGAAATATAAAATTTTAAATATAATTATATATATATCCATATATGATATATATATATATATATGATATATAAAATTAAATATAGGTAATATAATATATATATATATATATTTGAAATATATATGTATATATATTCTTATATATATAATATAATATGTATATGTGATATATATTATATTATATTATATTATGTTAGTTTTAAATTTAATTTTATATAATAGATCAAATTTAATAATTAACATGATAAGAGAGAATAGCATGTCAGTTTTAGTTTGAATTTATAAGATAAATTTGAATTAGATATGATATTCTGAATTAAATTTATGAGATAAATTTAATTAAATTTTCGTGAGCTTTTAAGTGGAAGACGAAAACTCTTATCTATATATTATATATAAATAAGGATGTCCTTATGAAGGAAGAGAGAGTTAGAAAAGTTTTGATGGTAAAAACACTCTGAGAGCCACAAAACACCCTATAAAAAGAAAAATTAACGTTCAAAGAAGAACGAACGTTGAGAGCATTAGCACGCTATTCGAATTAGAGAGCTATTTGTATGGATACTGGTAGAGGGAGCATATCTACGTTGTCAGCTCCTGAAATCCAAACATGCACCAACTTTAAAGAATTAAAAGGTAACTCTTCTATCCACCTTAACTTAAACGAGTGCATTTGGTCCATATCAGGATAGGAACTTTAAAATTTTAATCTTTCGCTGCACCTCCCTATCCAATAATGGTACCAGAGCCAGGTTGAATTTTCATTTAAGTTAGGTTTTAGTTGATTACATTCTTAAATCTTCATGTGATGAATTTCTTTAGACAAATATTGCTTTAAGATTTTTGAAATCTATATGTGATATTTTCGAAATCTATATATATGTTTTTCATATGATATTTTCGAAACATATATATCTATAAACTCATTTTATATAAATTCAAATTTATATGAATTTAAATAAATTAATATGACTAATATTCGTCCATATGATGTGCATTCTCAATGTTATTATTTTCGCGTTCTCATATGGTTTAGGCTGGATTATCAATGTGATTGATGAATCTAAAAGGTCTAAGGCAGTAGCTCATTCAAAGAGAATAAGCTTTTCACAAGCTCCAGGGGGTGCTGCCCCCCTGTACCCCTTGTAAGCGGCGCTACCCCTTGACCTCGCCCACTAACCGACTAATAGAACCGTCGTAGGTAACTCTGTGTAGCGTAACCTAATTCACAATTTATAGCCTTTCATTATATATGAATTTTTTATTTGTTGTGTTTTCTTTGCCTTGAAGTTGTTTGGGTATAGTCACACATATGGTTCTAGTTTTACAATGGTTGTAAATTTTAAATACGGCCTGCGTGTTGTGCCTCTTTCTATAAACTCTGAATGTACATTCTCTCCTCATTTAAATCCCCTTATATGAATAAATGACGTTTCTTGATGTAATTTATCTTCTTAGAGAGGTCCTCTCATTGGCTTGGGATGGACATAGGTTAGGTGAGCCATATTGTGTCACATTTAATTATACTTTTGATTAGATCATAATATGCATGATTTTGTATGAGATACAACTACTTTCACTTTACACATTTATTAAATTAATAAGTCAAACCCTTTAATCAAAATCTTTAGTCATAATGCCATCAATGAATGAATACTTGTCAAAATCTAGATCACTCAAACGTAGGATCCACCAAAATGGATACATTTGGGTTATCTTGGTGAGACAAGCGTGAGTAATGGTGCTACTCACAAAGACTCATTATTGTCTAACTTAATTGAGATTATTAAAATAGTTTTGGATCTCAAGGCATTAGATGGGATTAAACATGCTGGATCATATGATGATTGAATCCCATAGAGATCTAAGAGTTACATGTGATATAATTAGTAAATGAGCTACCTACCTAAATAACTTAATTTTAAGCATCCTGCCAAAGTGGACTTAAGTTTAAGTAAAATATGGGTCTTAGCCCACTAATCAAATTTGAAGGTTGTTAATTTTAGTGGGAGATATAAAATTAACTTTGTGTATTTTATTGTAGAATCATGTCGACTAGTAACACTGATACATTATCATTGCGATTAGTCCTTGAAAAGGACAAACTCAATAGGATAAACTTTCTTGACTAGTTCAAGAATTGAGAATTTTTCTCAAGCAAGAAAGAAAGGCTTATGTGCTAGATGAACCCATTCTTGAGGAGCTTGTGGCCAATGCTCCAAGAGCTCAAAGAGATGCTTACACAAAGCACACCAATGACTCGGTAGATGTAGGATGCCTAATGCTAGCTGCCATGGTTCTAGAACTTCAAAGAGATTTGGAACACATAGAGGCTTATGAGATGATTGTACATCTCAAGGAAACGTTCCAGCAACAGGCAAGGCAAGAGAGGTATGAAACCACAAAGACCTTACAGTCCTGTAAGATGGTTGAGGGTGCATTAATTAGCGCTCATGTTTTAAAGATGAAGAGCTATATTGATCAACTTGAGAGGCTTGAATTTCCCTTAAACTAGGAGTTGGCTATAGATTTGATCTTAAACTCGCTCTCAAAAAGTTATGACTAGTTTTTTATAAACTATAACATGAATGACATGGAGAAATCCATTTCTGAATTGCATGGGATGCTTAAAACTGTTGAGCAAAACATTAAGAAAAAGCCTAGCACTATTTTGATGGTTTAGAAAGGAAAGGGTATTAAAGGGAAAGGTAAAGGTAAGGGCAAGAGAAAGGGTAAAGGCTCAAATGGTAAGACCAAAGAGTCAAACAAGCCCGAAACCAAGCCTCCAGCCAAGAAGGCAAAGCCTTTAAAGGAAGGAATTTGCTTCTTTTATAATGGACCGAGTCATTAGAAGAGGAACTGCAAGCTCTACTTAGAAGATCTAAAAAAGAAGAAGGATAGCGAGGCTACTCCTTCAAGTATTTATGTTATAGACATTCACCTTTCTACTTTTTTTGCATGGGTATTAGATATTGCATGTGGTTCTCACATTTATATAAATGTGCAGGGTCTCAGACAAAGTAGAAAGTTGATGAAGGGCGAAGTGGACCTACAAGTTGGAAATAGAACAAAAGTTACAGCTTTAGCAGCAGGCACTTATGAATTACTTTTGCCTAGTGGACTTTTGTTAGTTTTGAACAATTGCTATTATATTCTTGCTTTGAGCAGCAACATTATTTCTCTTTCTTATTTGGATAAGGAATGTTTTACTTCCATTACTGGAAATGGTAAATGTTCTATTTATCAAAATGACATTTTTTATGCTAATGGTGATTTGCATTTTGGTCATTATCTTTTAAATCTAGAACATCCTAGTAATGAAGACATCTATAACGTAACTACCAAAAGGATCAAATCAACTGATTTGAATCCAACCTACCTATGACATTATTGTCTTGGCCATATAAATGAGAAATGTATTTCTAAGCTCCATCAAGATAGACTTATCAACTCATTTGATTTTGAATCTTATGACACTTGCGAATCTTGTTTATTAGGAAAGATGATGAAAGCACTTTTTATTAGGCATAGTGGAAGGGTTAATGACTTACTAGGACTCATACATATAGATGTATGTGGACCAATGAGCACAGCTGCCAGAGGGGGTTATCTATACTTCATTACCTTTATTGACGACTACAGTAGGTATGGATATATCTACCTAATGAAACACAAATCCAAATGTTTTGAAATGTTCAAAATATTCTAAAATAAAGTACAAAACCAACTTGGCAAGACTATTAAAACTTTTCGATCTAATCAAGGAGGTGAATATTTGAGCCAAGAATTCATTGATCATCTTAGGAGTTATGGGATAGTCTCACAATTAACTCCTCCAGTAACACCATAATGGAATGGTGTTTTTGAGTGGAGAAATTAAACATTATTAGATATGGTTCGATCCATGATGAGTCAAGTAGATCTTCCACCATCCTTTTAGAGCCATGCACTAGAAACAGCTACGTTCACACTAAATTGTGTTCCATCTAAGGTAATTGAAAAGACACCATATAAGATATGGAATGGGAAGAAACCTAGTTTGTCTTTTCTCAAGATTTGGGAAAGTGAGATTTATGTTAAGAAACAAGCCTTAGACAAGTTAGCATCTAAATCCACAAAGTGCCTTTTGTGGGGTATCTTAATGAAACAAAAGGATACCTTATCTACAATCCCACCAATAACAAAGTGTTTGTAATTCAAAATGGTATCTTTCTAGAAAGAAAATTTATCTCTAAAAGAACCAGTAGGAGCAAAATACATCTTGAAGAAATTCAAGAACCATAAAATAGCATAGAGTCACAGATGGAAAACCGAGAAGACTCACAAGAAGTAAATGAACCTACTCAAATAACATAAGGCCTATGAAAGTCTGATGAGACATGGTATCATCCTCAGAGATATGGATTTTTCATTAATGAATGTCGTGATGTGTTGCTCATTGAACACAATGAACTAACCACCTACCAAGAAGCCAAAATGGGACCAAATTCTGAGAAATGGCTAAATGCCATGAAGTCTGAAATGCAATCTATGTACGATAATAAGGTATGGACCTTAATCGATCCACCTGAAAGAATAAAAACTATTAGGTGCAAGTGGGTTTTTAAGGAGAAAATTGACATGGATGGCAAAGTAAATGTCTTTAAGGCACAATTGATTGTAAAAAGATTTACCCAAACTCATGGTGTAGACTATGATAAAACCTTTTCACTAGTCACAATGGCCAAATCAATCAGAATTCTCCTTGCCATTGCAGCATATTATGACTATAAAATAGGGTAGATGGATGTTAAAACATCATTCTTTAATGGATGTCTACTTGAGGAAGTGTACATAACACAACTTGAAGGTTTTGTGCGTCTAGAGGACTCTAGAAAAGTGTGCAAGCTTTAAAGATCCATTTATGGATTGAAGCAAGCATCTTAGAGCTAGAATCAACATTTTGATGAAGTAATCAAAGAGTTTGGATTCATTCATAACATTGAAGAACCTTGTGTTTATAAAAGGGTTAATGACAGCACAGTTATATTTCTAGTGCTATATGTAGATGATATCTTACTTATTGAAAATGACATTCCTACCTTGCAGAATGTCAAGTCTTGGTTAGGAAAATCTTTCTCTATGAAAGATTTAGGTAAAGCCACTTACATCCTTGGGATTAAGATCAATAGAGATAGATCCAAAAGGTTGATAAGCCTAAGTCAAAGCACATACATAAACAAGATACTGCATAGGTTTAGTATGTAGGATTCAAAAAGGGGTTTCATCCCCATTTCTCATGGCATTCATCTCAGCAAAGACTAGTATCTTAGTACACAAAATCAGCGAGATCACATGACTAAGGTTCCATATGCTTCGACAATTCGATCTATCATATATGCCATGCTGTGCACTTAACTGAATGTTTCATTTGCCTTAAGTATGACTAGTAGATACCAAGTAGAACCAAGAGAGGATCGTTGGACTATTGTTAAGAATATCCTAAAGTACTTAAGAAGGACTAAGGATTTATTCTTAGTATATGGCGAATTGGATGACGAGCTAGTTGTAACAGGTTACACAAATGCAAGCTTCCAAACTGACCAGGATGACCTTAAATCACAATTAGGATATGTGTTTACCTTAAATGGTGGGGCAATGAGCTGGAAGAGCTCAAAGCAGAGCTTAACAGCTAATTCTACAATAGAAGCTAAGTATATAGCAGCATCAAATGCAGCTAAGGAAGCCATTTGGATCAGGAAGTTCATTGCTAAACTAGGAGTGGTGCCTAACATCTCAGATCCAATAAACTTGTTCTGTGACAATAGCGGTGCAATTACACAGAACAAGGAGCCAAGGCCACACTAAAAGACCAAGCATATACTCAGGTATTTCCATCTTATCAGAGAGATCAATAATAGAGGTGATATAAAAATATGCAAAGTAGCAGGAGAAGATAATGTTGCTAATCCTCTTACAAAACCTCTTACACAAACGAAGCATGAGCATCATGTCAGGACAATGGGAATTAGACAAATTAATGATTGTACCTAGTGCAAGTGGAAGGATGTTGGAAATTTTGCCCTAAGGCCAATCATTATACCATGCACGTTGTTATTTAATGAATTTCTCTTTTGTTATCATAACAATTGTATGTTCAATATGATAATTGTATCGCTGGACAAACTATAGTGATTGTCCTAAATGTCCCTAGTCGGTCATCTTTGAGGAATCATAGATGAGACAAGACTAGTATGACTTTGATTAATTATAGAGATATAAATTAAAGTCATAACCACTTGAAAGAGTACAAAGTGCTAGACTGACCTGCTATGAGAAAGTTGCATGTTATAAGTCATAAGCTTATCTCATATATAACTATATCACTAAGCCTTTTGACCTGAGATCATCATAGATTTCTACATGATGACCACTGAACTTTGACTTAGTCAAAAGTCACCTTTGACCAAGTGATCATAAAGGCTATGATTGAGTTTAGTGATATTCATGCAGAGGAATATGAGTGGTCAAGATAGAATTTGTCCTTCATATTAAGTGAGAGATATTACTGGGCCCCTCAATGAGTAAGACTGAGAAAATGTATGACCATACTACAATGGAAGGGGTTTTTTTATTACTACTGTCAATCTACTCAGAGATTGAGAAAGTAACGATTAGGTAAAGGAAAATGATAACTCCATGTCTCATACTTGACCGAAATATTGCGTGACAAAAGAGATGTGATGTGGTTGCATGATAGGTTACATTAGATCATCGATCCCTATGTGAATTGGGTAATTGCATTGTCTTACCAGATGCCACTTGTAACTTGTGGGCTAATAACATAATTAGCCCACTGCCAATTTCATATAGGCCTATGGGGTCACACACAAAAACAGCCTAACTCAAGCTATAATGTTCAAGTTCGTTGAATTTGAAATATATCTAGATTCAATGAATGTAATATAGGGTGAATAAATTATATATATATATATATATATATTTGAATATTTATTTGATAAATATTCATATATATTTATATGAAATATAAAATTTAAAATATAATTATATATATAGATATATTTATATATATATATATATCCATATATGTATATATATTAGATATATATATATATGATATATGTAAATGATATATAAAATTAATATAGATAATATATATATATTTGAAATACATATGTATATATATTCGTATATAAATAATATAATATGTATATGTATATGATATATAAAATTAAATATAGATAATATCTATATATATATATATATATATTATATTATATATATATTTGTATATATATATATATAATATGTATATGTGATATATATTATATATATATATATTAGTTTTAAATTTAATTTTATATGATAGATTAAGTTTAATAACTAACATGATAAGAGAGAATATCATGTCAGTTTTATAATTTAAATTTATAAGATAAATTTGAATTAGATATGATATTATGAATTAAATTTATGAGATAAATTTAATTAAATTTTTGTGAGCTTTTAAGCGGAAGCTGAAAATCCTTATCTATATATATACTATATATAGATGAGGATGTCCTTATGAAGGAAAAGAGAGTTAGAAAGTTTTGATGGCAAAAACACTTTGAGAGCCACGAAACACCGTATAGAAAGGAAAATTAACATTTAAAGAAGAACGGATGCTAAGAGCGCTAGCACGCTGTTCGAGTTATGAAACTATTCATGTAGATACTGGTAGAGGGAGTAGATCTATGTTGTTAGCTCTTGAGATCAAAACATGCGCCAACTTTAGATAATTAAAAGATAACTCTTTTATCCACCTTGACTTAAACGAGTTCGTTCGGTACATATCAGGATAGGGACTTTAAAATTTTAATCTTCTGTTGCGACTCCCTATCCAACAAAAGCCTCATCACAACAAGGGGAAGATAAAAAAACTTTAGAAAAAATAAACTAGAAAAACCTAGGAAAAATCAAAGAAAATTGCAATGGAAGAAAATTCGAAAACTCATTGAAAAAGGTTGAATTTGGCAATAACTTACATCTGGTACTCAAAGGTACCAAAATGATTAGAACGCCAAAATGTTTAGGATACCAAAAATCAAAATTTTCTCGCCAAAAACAAAGCAATTTGCAGAGTAGGGTATTTATGCAAAATCAACTAAAATGAAAATGTAAAAGAGAAAAACAAGATAAAAAAGCATGAAAATACAGGTGAAATGCAAGAAAACACCTAGGAATTTCTAAAACTAACCATTGCTCCTCACCAACTATGCCAAAATTGATGATTGCCTTAGTTGTGTTGGCACTTAATTAAACTATAGTATAGGTCAACCTTAGGTCATTCTTTCTAGGGAGAAATTTAGGGGTTATCTTAAGTTATTTCTAGGCATTTAACTACTAATAAAAAAAAATCTAACCTAAATGCTAGATTTTTATACTAAAATACAAGTGAGAAAATGCAATATATGCAACTAAAACTACTTAAATAGATGTTGATGCTTATGTCACCTAAATGCTATTATGCAATACATGAGTCCTAAATTATGATTAGGGGGTTTTGTATCAAGAAAAATAAAATGTAAACTAAAGAATTAATTAAATGGCAAAAAGGATTAATTAACTAAAATTAAGAAAGGTTTGATTCAAATTTTGTAAAGGGGTAACTTAGAACTTCACATGGAGTTAGGTTTCCTAATCCAATTCAATTAGTTAGATCAAAAGAAAATGATAGGAGAGTGACAATTAATAAATTTAATTACCTAATCAAAGCAAAGGAAACTCATAAGCACAAAGTATAACATTTAATTCATCAGATAACTCATGGTGAACTAAATGCTATAACTATAAATTAGGAAAATTAAATTCATTAAGACCAATGATGATTAATTCAAAATAATACTGGAAAAATGTTTAAATTATCTAATTGAACAATTAGACAAATTATCAATTCAATCAAACAACCAAGAGGTAAACGGAACAATCCAAAATAGCAACAAATACCATAATGACAATTAAACTAACAATGAGAAAGAAATCATTACTTTAATTGGAAAATTAATGGTAATAAAACATAATTTTAGAAATTTATTCGACACAAATCAATCCAAATATCAATCCAATCCAAGATTTAAAATATTTATAACCTAGAACTAAATTGTAATCAAGCACTACAACTTAAAATCATATAATTAAACAATCATAAGTTCTTGAATTAAAAAGATAAATGAAAAATTACTCATATCTTCAAGTGCAAATCCCAAGCTCTAGCTTCGTCCATATTCATTCCAAGTTGTCTCCCAAGTTAGCTTAAGCTTCCATAAATTTTTTTTCTTCCTCCAGCCGAACTGTGAATCTCAGCCATGTGAAGATTTAATGAAGATGGAGATTAATCAATTGAAAGGGACGTGAATGGGATGGAGGCAATTTGTGGATGTGGCCTTGAGTGAGAGATTGGAGAGATGAGGTGGCGCTGTTATGATTTATAATGGAGAAAAAAAATGGGTGTGGTCCGTGGGGGAAAATTTGAAGGGAAGGAGAAGAGTAGATAATGATTCAATGGAGTGGGTTTCGGTGATGATTGGAGAAGAGTCAATGGATGAAGGGGAAAATGATGAAGTTTGCTGGAGATTGGGAGCTGCAGCCGAAGGAAAGAAAGAAAGAGTGCTCGATGAATATTTCCTCGCAGTGGGAGTGTTTATTGGTGAGAGGAAGAGAAGATTGGGAACAAAAGATCCAGGTTAGAAGAGAGAGTTGGGAGTTTAAGAAAAATCTCAGCCATTAAATTCAAAAAGAGCAATAAAAAAAGAAGAAAAGAAAAGTGAAAAGTTTTCTGATTTTTCTTAGTTGAAAATGTTCATTTTACCCTTAATGAACCTTGATAATTCCTCATTGTTTTATTTTTTCATAGCTTTGGATGTTCTTTAAATGGTCAAGATTCAATCTTCACCATTGAGTTTCATTAATTTTATCTCCATGGCCTAAAATATGAAATGCACCCATTAGTACATGATATATTCAAAATAATCTCATGTCTCAAAATACTTCATAATTATTTTTTCAACAGTTAAAATTTTCCAACAAATGGCCAAAAACTCAAATGACGCATAATAATTCAAATTAAGGTCAATTAAATATTGGTAAAATTAAACCATGTTAAGAATTGGAAAATAAAATATTAAAATTTAAGCCCAAAATTCCCATACTTAATTCAAAAATAAATTATTCTTTAAATTGGCTAATAATCCAAATAATATCTAATAAACTCAAATTAAACCCAAAGGTGGGATGAAATATATAAAATTATGATTCATCAATAATTCCTTCAAATATCATTCCATTTTGCAAGAGTTGTCCCAAGATTTTTTCTTTTATACCCTATTTATTGTCACCTTATATATTCTCTCTTTCATTGAAAAATTGCTCGATGTTAGCATATTATTGAGACCGCCAGCAAGCATTTTGCAGGGAAAAAAACTTTAGAATTGGACTTCCCTCTACTAGATGCCCCTTCTTCTGGTAAGTCGTGACTTGTAATATGTATAAAATATAAGCATTTATGAAGAAGTTATAGAAAAGATTCTTGATGAGTAAATTCTTATACATATAGTCCATTTTACATTTCAGATTCTGTTGATCACTCTTATAAAGTCATCACAACCAGTGACTTCCAGTCTTTATTTCCGGATATGAAGCCATGGCTAATTCAGGTATAAACACTTGCTAGATTATACTGACAGAGGATAACTGAAGTAACTAGTGCGTGGCATGTTTTTCTCTCATTATTATTCATCATCATCATTTTTCCTTGCAACCACTAAGTTTAAATTTAGCAAATGAAGAGTTACTCTTGTTAAGTCTGTTTTATTGGTATTTAAATGCTTCAACATGAATTGCATTTAGATAATCACAATAAGCTGAACATAATTGGGTGTTATGGTTTCCAGAATGAGTTTCTTTCGCTGAATTTATGGAATGAATTATAAAAATCTTTTTGAGATATTAGGATTGTTATTACCATTGCCATTGTATTATTACTAAGCTCTAAAAACTTGACAGACACTGTCTGCTTTTGAAAAGGTATAATTAGGGGGCCCTTCTAACTTACAAGCTTGGATGAATATTTAATTCCAACTTTGGGGTGATTTGTTTCATTTACTTAAACATTTGAAGGGAAAAAGCAAGATAGTGACAATATGTAGCTATAGGTTGGTAAAAAAAATTCATTTTCAAATACGTTGATTGATGGTTTTGAAAACCGGTAAATTTATGTTTGTACTTTGTACCATCATGTGAATTTTAAAACCATGCATTAATTTTCAACATTTAGTTTTAAGTTCACTCTTGGTATCCTTGAAAGATAGGCTTGATTAATATTTATACTAAAGACTTTGGATAGCCAATGTTGCCAGTGTTCATAATTTGAACTCCTGCCTTTTTTTCCACCAAAAAATACAATTTGAACTCTCTTATTCTTTATATTTTCTGACTTGGTAGTTATGCTGAATTAATTTTTTGGATGGTAAGCAATTTAAATGTATTATTGTTTAAATAGGGGCATTTTTTTATAGGCATTTTTTGGATCCTATCCAAAAAACTGCCCCTATTTTTTTTTTTATAAAAAATGTCACATATCTACATCGATCATGGACTATAATCATATCTACACCAATTGTAGCAATAACTAGTATAGATATGGAGATATTTACACCCATTATTATTCATAACTAGTGTAGATAATGATTTCTTTTAAAAAATTCCCATTTCCTTGACTATTATCTACATCGATTAACCAACTAGTGTAGATGTGATCAATATCTATACTGGCTGTATAACTAGGGTAGATATGGACAGGGTTTCTATACCGATCTTATCTATACTGGTTGAAAAACTAGTTTAGATACCTTGTTTTAATTGATGTAGATATTGCAACATCATAGAAAATTAACCTTTGATTAGTTGAGTTAAATTGAGGTTAATAAAGTAAATTAATGTGATGTGTGGTTACAAAAAGCTAATGGGTGTTTTGGTTTGTGATTTTAGTCCTAGGATTGAGTCTGGAGTAAAGTTGGGCTACTTAGACCTTGAAATGGGAGAAACATAAGGATAAAGCTCTGTGCCATATACTATAGCACATGCTCGAGATGCCGTGGTACAGGAGCTGTTAAAACATGAACAAAGCTTCTCTATATCACATGTTGCGGCAAATGTGGGCTGCATGGTCATGATAATGCAAAAATAAGAACTTTATCATACACAAAAAAGAGAAAGGAAACAAAAAAGAATGAAGAGGAACAAGAGAGCTCTGCTAGGGCATTGTAAGCTTGTAAACATTTTTCTTGAATATGGAAGTTAGGGTTTACTGGATGAGATAATTTTCAGTCCATAGAGGCTATGAGTCTAAACCTAATGACTTAAGTAGAGTTAAAGGGAGCTGTTTAGATTATTTAGACCTAGCATTTATGGCTCTACTTGTCTTGGATAGCTGGGGGCCATAAATGCTTAAAACTCCTTCATAAATAAGGTATATGGAGTAATGTGACTCCATTAATGGTCGTTTGAGAGTTCAATAAAGTTAATGTGACCTAATGGGAGTTAGTGAACATAATGGGTATGATTTTAAAAATCAAGGGGTTGTGATTTCAAAAATTTTAAATTATTCTAATGAGGGTGTTAATGATTGTTGATGTGAATAAATGTAGAGTGATAACAACTTTACACTATTGAAGCTTGTAATAGCTTTAGAAGTATTTATTATCAAAAGTTTGAGGTAATTGAGGAAAATCTTTTTATACTCTTGTGTGTTAATTAGTTATTTGAATTATGAATTATTAATCATGAAATTGTTATAATGCAAGTATGGCACATGAAATTTGAATCTTCCTTTGATGATGTTGGGAAGTCTTGAAATGATGTACTTGTGTATGTGTTGTGTAATCAATGAAATGTTGAAATTAAAGAGTTCTATGATGATAAGGAGTTTAGTGATATGATGTTTAGTAGAGTTCAATAAATATTTGTGGTGATGAGTTCAATAATGTAATGTGATGTGGAATTCAATGACTTGTTGTTATGTGATTTTGTGAGGATTATAGGTGATATGAGTACAACAATGATGTTAAGCATGCCTATATAATGAGTATTTTATATGCTATGTAATATTGCATTTATGTATTGCATGATCATGTGAGGCGAAAGTTCACATAGGAAAAAGAGTAGTGAGTTGAAATCCACGTGGTACAGTTGCTATTGGAGCTCAATAGTTTTCTTGGATATACTTATGTTTATTGTCCCACTTACTTGATAAAGGACTGTCCTATTGTATTTTAAGAGACTTGAACCTACTCTAATTTCTACTTGTTTGATGAGGAAGCTAGTTTAAGGAGAATGACACCCCATATTGCGAGATTTAGGAAAAAACTATAATCCATAAGTGAGTTAAGCAATCTTGGTTGAGTAGCTTCTCACACATGAAAGGATAAGATAGTCTCATCATATGGACAAGCCCATAGTATGAAATAGCACACGGTTTCATGTTGATGGCATAAGGAGGATATAAGGGAAGTTTGATCATGCATATTGATATTAAGGGTACATGGTTGTCTGTATTGTGACTTTTGTGATGTGAACATGTGAAATTATGCGATTAGCCTTTTAAAAATGTGTAAATGAGTTATATTAAGGTTATTACATGAAAAATATGATATTATTGATGTAATATGCAAAAAATGTGATTTGTAAATTGATGATTGAATATGAGTATGAAATCATTATGCCACTTGCATTCTAATTAATTAATATGCATTAGTATAAGTTAGATGTATTTTAATTACTGAGTGGTTATACTCACTCCTCTCTCTTCAATATTATCGGAGCTAGCTCATTAGGGTAGGAACAAGAGAAACAATATGAGGCTTAGGAAATTTATCCTAATTCGTATGCCTCAATTATTATGAATTTATGTGTATGCCTATTTGTAATATTGCCAACTAAGGGACATCACATTTTGACTTGCATTACGTGATTATTAAGCTAAATTATGTATTTTGAACCCTGGGATGTATATGTATTAATTGTAAAATCTAGAATAGGACTAAAATACTAATGTAAGTAAGGAGCAAGTAACATATGTGATTGATCTTGAATGAGGTAATGGTTTATAAATTGAGGCTCCTCCTTCTATTTTTTTGTCATTAAGGGGTTGAGTATTGAACATATGTTGGACATGTTATTTGTATGATATGATGTATTGAATAGGTGTTCACGAGTTTATTAGTCTGGTCTATGGTGAAATTTAGGCTTTTTGTGCTTGGGTTGAAATTGAGGCACCTAAGTTGTATTTTGTTTGTAAAAGGAATGAGTTAAGAAATAGGTTTCTAATTTTTGATAGATAAATAATTTGATTATGAAACTAGTTCTATATCTAGATCTAGGAAAAAGCTTTATATAGACACCTAGATTGTCTTAATTGGATGTCAGATGGAGAAACGAGGCTCATTGGAAATTCGCCCCTAGTGCTATCATTTGATAGTTTTGGTGCTATAAAAAATGTGCAATGTGCCACGACACATGGCACAGAGAGAAACATGCCACAACACATATGTGTTAAGCCATAGCGCACCTATCTGTTTTGTTGAAACAATGATTTTTAACCTTTTTTGCAAATGTTTTGGCATAAATAAGTATCTCATGCTTCCGTGAACATCTTTTGCTCTAATTTCTAATTATAAAAGTATATTGGAGAGTTTTAAATTTTGAAAACTTGAGATTTCATTTATATTAATTTTACAAACTTAGTAATTCTCTTAGTTTAATCCCTTAATTACCTTGGATTTTAGAGATAATATGGATTAGTAAGGGAGACCTTAAAGATATCCCTTTTGGTACTAGTGGCACTACCTAGGCTGAGATTGATAAGACATATTATTAGACACTTTATCTAGCTATTTAGGACATATTTTGTCATGTTATATTTCCCATTTTGGTACATTCATGATCTTTAAACTAAGAAAATTGCCCATAGGGCAAAGTTGTGCACTTGGGGGCATTTTGATCCAAAAATATAATTTTTATGGCAATTTAGGTTAATGTTAAATTTAATGTGTTTTATGCTCAGGATAATGAATGTGAAATTATATTTTGAAAGTTCAATTTGGTTTGGAAGATATTAATTAAAAATATCATCATTTCTGCCATCAAAACATCATCATCAACACCTATTTATCTTTAAACAACCATAAAATTTTGAACCTAATGGTTGGGATCCTTTTTCAACTTTAAACCCTAACATTTCCCCAATTAAAACTAGCTTAAGATGAAGAATAGGAAGTGGAAGAGACATTAGAAGAGTTACTTTTGGCCTTTCGAAGCCCAAATTCATGCCTTAAAAGGTAGGAAGCTCTAAACCCTAGCAAATAGCCTTCATTTTGCACCTTAAGCCTTCTATTTTCCTTTTCTATTGGTTCTTTGAGCATTTGTTCATGTTTTAAAAATTTGATATGTGCATCGTGCATAGTACAGAGACTAGCTTCTATCTCTATCCGATGCTATTGGGCC
This sequence comes from Prosopis cineraria, assembly GCF_029017545.1. NCBI lineage: Eukaryota > Viridiplantae > Streptophyta > Magnoliopsida > Fabales > Fabaceae > Prosopis > Prosopis cineraria. The sequence continues at coordinate 34,923,927 of NW_026555339.1, read as the reverse complement.
TAAACATGGGCTAATACCCCATTTTGGACCCTCTAAGGCCTTAACAACCCTAATTATCATTCCTACATCTAAATTGAGTTAGAATCACATGCCTATATAATTAATTATCCTCAATTAACCTTGATTAAATACAAATCCTTTATTAAATCCTAAGATCAAAAGTCAAAATGTTACAAAGCCTATGTGGAGACATCGATGACAATGGATATGTATTTTGTAATGATGATGCTAGACATTATGCTCCACATATATGTCTAGACATCCACATGACACATGAACCTAAAAACACTCTATAATTTTTCTAGTCTTGAGATAAAAGGACCAGTGATTATTTAGTGAGTAGAACTTAACAAGGTATTGGTATGTTAGTTGAGAAAGCACATGAAATGTAAAGATGCAATGAAGAGTGAAGTTGAGAGGTAGAAAGATTGGAGCAAAGGGACTAAGAAAAAAAAAAGGTAAGTAGCTGAAGACAAAGTTATATTTAGATAATTAGTAAATGATGTAGTTGATGAGGTAAATACATCTATTGAACCTTAGTTATGATGATCACAAAATGAGAGAATATTTTGTAATGGGGAAAAATTAATGGGAACTAATGGCATTTAAGGGTAATTAGCTTAAATTGCATTAAACTTTGATTTTGTTTCCTTTATACTGATATAACTTTCACTATTCTAATATAGCCATGAATCTCTCAAATTTTTAAAGTTAAATTTTCTTGAGATTCTCTTCAAGTTAAGTATTTGACTTATCTTGGGTTTTCACTAGACCTTGTATGTCTTTTATGAAGTCTTTCAAAAGAATTCGATCTTTATTTCATATCAATCTCACTTTTAAAGCTGTTGTGTGTTTAAGTTATAATTTAGTCCTTTATACTAGTACAAGTCTAGTTATACTTGTTGGATCATGTCTTTTAATGATTACAAAACTAAGAGAAGAGGTATTTATTATGTGTGCAGATATAAAGAATCATGGATGAAGATAAAACTTCAAGAGCATGAACAATCAAGAGAAGTTAAAGAAGTTTTAGAATAAGTTATCTATATTCTCTTAGATTCAATGTGAAAATATTGAGAGCTTAATCACTTTTCCTAATCTTTAAAGTGAATGTATCATATATATCACTTATATGCATTAAGACTCATCTAAGTGTATTAAAGTTTGCAAACAATGTCTTTCTTTCGTGTTGAATTTCATAGAAGTTGATTGCAATGTCAGAAGCAAAATCATGCATGATTTTGTAGGTCACTAATGAGATTCTACAAGTCAGGCATACTGACTGCTAGATCATACAAGAGTCAAGAAGTGATTCACACATGATTTAGCACTTGTGTTATGTGATGTTTTAAGCTTTGTTTCTAAATGCAAAATCACATGTGAGAGCCTTTGTTGTCCATGCAAGTTTTAGCAACTATGCTTCATTGATTTATGTCAAAGTGTAAAACCACACGTGAGACTGATGGTAGCCACACTAATTTATCACTTGTTGCACAATCACATTTTGCATTGTTGAGTCTTAATTCATCTCAAGCCAAGTTAGAATTGTTCACTTGTATGATCATATTGATTCACAAATCTATATCTCTTAAACATGCAAAATCTCGCTTGAGTTATGTGTAGTTCCACACATGAAAATGCACTAAACGAGTTTGTATATTAGTGCTTACAATTTCACACATGATAGCCTTTTGGTTCCATGCAAGTTTTGATTACATAGATTGGCATTAGCATTCTGCCAGCTATTTCATATGAGAGAGAGAGAGAAGAAGTGAATGCTTATTCATATGTGCAAAACCACGTGTGAGAGCTAATGGTTCACTTGCAAGATTTAGCACTCTGATATATGAGTATATCCATAAGTGCAAAACCACGAGAGAGAGCAAAGAGGTACAGCGTGAGTTTTAGCACATAGAACTGAATGCTTATTCATAAGTATAAAACCACACGAGACAGTAAAGAGGTACAACATGTGAGAGGTCAAGTAATTCACATGTGATTTATCATATATACATTTCTGGAACAATTCAAGTGCAATTTTATGTGTGATTCTACCAATTACTCATAAGAAATTGCACCAATGGATATAATCACTATTACAACGATCTATCAACTACCAAAATTATAGTAATTCATTTTGAGTCAAAACAAGAACTAATGATCTTTGAGCGAACTAATCATTATTTGAGCATTTGAAAATCTTTTAAATTGTGCTTTTACATCTTATATTCATTCATTATTCTTGAAAAAATTGTGAAAAGCTCTAAAAAGTTCATAAGCTTTCATTTGTAATTCTATCTACTCTTTAAAAGAGTCTTCTGTAAAAGCTTATTTTATTTTCTTAGAAATCTTTAAAAGGGATTTTTCATGTGTTTGTAACAACTTACTGGATTGTAACAAGGTTTGTTGAGTAATTCAAGACAAGTCTTGAGAGTTGTACTATGGTGGCAAACATTCATTGAAGCTTGTGAACTTAGTTGAAAATCTCAAGTGTGATCATGAGGATTGGATATAGACCAAGTTTAAGGCTGAACGAGTATAAATTTTGAGTGTCTCATTTTCTTCCTTTACTATTTAATTCTTTACTCCTTCAAGTTTTTAAAAATTTTTAAGTGTCACCTAATTTAGCCCCTCTTGGGTGCCAGCCTATCCTGACATTTGGTATCAAAGATTGGACTTTTGATTAAAGACTTAATAGTCTAAGAAGATTCTATGATTGGTTTTGGTGGCAATGTTCTCCCTAAAGGTGTTGAGATTAATAGGCCTCTAGGATTTAATAGTGAAAACTATACTTTCTGGAAAAGTAAGATGAGATTATTCTTTGAGGTCTCAGATCTTGATTTATGGGAGATTGTCAAGAATGGTCTTTACATTCCATATAAAACTGTAGAAGGACAACTCATAAGAAAAGAAAGGAATGAATTCATAGAAAAGGAAGAAAAACTTGTGTTGCTCAACTCCAAGGCTAAATTAATTATTGCAAGTGCCTTAAGTTAATAAGAGTATTTCTAAGTGAGTAATCTAGAAATTGCAAAGGAGATATGGGATGCTATAGAGATTGATCATGAAGGCACTGAAGGAGTTAAGGAGAACAAAATGATTACATTGACTCAGCAATATAAGCTTTTCAAGATGAAGCTTGAAGAAAGTATTAAATATTTGCAAGTCAAATACACACAGATGATGAATGAGCTTACAGCACTTGAAAAGACCTATACTCATAAGGAAAAAGTTAGAAAAATCATGAGAGGTCTCCCAACTAAATGGTAAAACAAAATTACTGCCATTGAAGAAGCAAAGAATGACTCCATAAGATTTGTGGTAGCATTGTTTGGAAGTCTTACCAAGAATGAAAGAAGACTATCCATGCTAAAGGAAGATACTAATAATAAGAAGAAGTCACTAGCTTTAAAAGTAACAAAGGAAGAATATGATTTTGAAGCCAATGACAATGAAGACTCTTATAAAGAAATGGCTATGTTTGTCAAGAAACTTAGCAAATTCTTTGGGAAAAAGAAGTTTGGAAAAAAATTCTCAAAGAATAAAGAAAAGAAGATAATTTACTATAAGTGCAAAAAACCTGGACATATTAAAGCTGATTGTCTTTTGAAATAAGAGAGAAAAAGCTACAAGTATGACAAGAAGAAGTTTAAAGCTTATCTTTCTTTAATCTAGGGTGACAATGATAAAGAGTCCATAAAAGAAGAAGAAGCAAATCTCTGTTTGATGGCCAAAAGCCATTCTGATTAGGTAAATGATTCAAACTTAGACTCTAAATTTGATTTTATATTTGAAGAATTAAAAATTTCTTTTGAAGAATTTCATAATAAATCTTTTCTTCTTATGAAAAATTTTTTCCTAATAAAAAAGAAGCTTGCTATTTCTGAAAAGGAAAACATGTCTCTCAAAACTAAGAATGATGCTTTGAAAAAGAGTATTTCTATTTTAGAAAAAGAAACCCTATGTGCTGATTGTCCTCTTCATATTTCAGAAAAGGAAGATTTGAAAAATACTCTTTCAAAATTTATTAAGGGTAGAAATAACTTAAACAAAATTGAGTCGATAAAGAAGTATATTTGATAAAGTTAGCATAGGCTATAAACCTAATAAGAAGCAAAAATATCACAAGAACTTCTTTGTTCCTACCATTATGACTAAGTCACCCAAATCCACTTATTCTTACTACAAAAAGAGAGGGTACATGACTAAGTCATGTATCCCTAGGAAGCAAGGATTGAGTGAAAATATGAAGTGGGTTCCAAAGGAGTCTACTTACCTATCAAGACCCAAATAGATTTAGGTACCTAAGAAAACATGACATTTGTGTAAGTATTAAGGAGAGTCACAAATGAAAAATGGTATCTAGAAAGTGGTTGCTCCAAGCACATGACTATTGATAACTCCATGTTTCTATACATGGTAGAAACCAAAGATGGTGGAACTATCACCTTTAGAAATAATAAAAAGGGAAGAATTTGTGGTATAGGTAAGGTTGGTAAGAATTCATCCAACTCTCCTTGTATTAATAATATTTACTTGGTTGATGGTTTAAGACATAACCTTTTAAGCATAAGTCAATTATGTGATAAGGGTTATGAGGTTATTTTTAATGTTGTGCTGCATTGTGAGAGATGAACAAACTGGAAAAACATCCTAGAAGAAAAGAAAGTTCAAAATATATACTCAATCAATCTTTGTGATGAAGATTCATTAAACACAAAATGTCTCATCTTTGTGAATGATAAGAGCTGGCTATGGCACAAGAGATTATCTCATGTCAACATGAAGCAATTAGACAAGCTTGTAAAGAAGGAACTTGTCATTAGGCTGTTAAAGATAAAATTTGAAGCTGACAGGCTATGTGATGCTTGTATAGAAGGCAAACAAACTAGTGCTATATTTCAAAGCAAAAATATAGTATCCACATTAAGGCCACTCAAGTTCCTTCATATGGATCTCTACACCTTTGTTATAGTTGATGATTATTTTAGGTTCACATGGACTATCTTCATGTCTCACAAGGATTAAAACTTTAATTATTTTGTGGCATTTATAGCCAAATACAAAATGAAAAGGGTTTGAAAATTGTAAAACATAAGAAGTGACCATAGTAGAGAATTTGACAATTTCAACTTCATTGAGTTTTGTAAAGAATATAGAATTAGTCATGAATTCTCAGCTCCTATAACACCTTAACAAAATGAAGTTATGGAAAGAAAAAATAGAATCTTGGAGAAAATGGCAAGGACCATGCTGAATGAGAAGAAACTCCCTAAGTATTTTTGGGTGGATGCCATAAGTACAGCATGTTACATCACAAACAGAGAACATATTTAACCCATTTTGAGCAAAACTTTATATGAGCTTTACAAGAGAAAGAAGCCTAACATCTGTCATCTATATGTATTTGGCTGTAAGTATTTTGTACAAAAAAATGGTAAGGATAATCTAGACAAGTTTGATTCTAAAAGTGATGAAGCTGTATTTCTTGGTTATTCCAATAGAAGCAAAGCTTTTAGAATCTTTAATAAAAGAACCTTATCTGTTGAAGAGTCAATTTATGTTAGATTTAATGAATCCTTATCAGATGAGAATAAGGAAGAAGAAACTATAAATCTTCTTCTTAATGATCTCTCACTAAAAGAAAAAAAAAAAAAATCAAACCAATAATGATACCATGACTAATGATCAAAGTGGAGAGACAAATAATCTTCTAAAAAGTTGGAAATATAGCAAGTCACATCCTATTGATCAAGTCATTAGAGAAGTTGATGACAAAGTTAAGACAAAAGGTTTACTTAGAGAAGTATGTCATTTCAATGCATTTCTTTCCAGTATCGAACCTTTTGACATCAAAGAAGCCTTATCTAATGAATATTGGCTCATAGCAATGCAAGAAGGGTTAAACTGGTTTCAGAAAAGTCAAGTTTGGGACTTAGTACCCAGACCAAGTGATCATCCTATAATTGGGATAAAATGGGTCTTTAGAAACAAAATTGATAAAACTAGTATTGTGGTAAGAAATAAGGCTAAGCTAGTAGTTAAAAGTTATAATCAAGAAAAAGGTATTAATTATAATGAAACCTTTGCTCCTGTTGTTAGACTTGAGGCTAACAGACTTTTACTTGCTTTTGCTTTCATTAAAGATTTTAAACTATATTAAATAGATGTTAAAATTTTTTTCTTGAATGGACTAATCAATGAAGAAGTTAATGTAAAGCAACCTCCAAGATTTGAGGATCCATGAATGTCAAATCATGCCTATAAATGGAAAAAAGCATTGTATGGACTGAAGTAAGCATCAAGAGCTTGGTATGACAAGTTAAGTACTTTTCTATTGAATAATGACTTCAAAAGAGGAATGGTGGATAAAACTCTATTCTACCAAATTGAAGGTAGTGATATCCTTCTAGTTCAAATTTATGTTGATGATATTATTTTTAGAGCTGCTAATGAGGTTTTTTGTGAGAAATTTGCTAAGATTATACAAGGTGAATTCAAGATGTCCATGATGGGAGAGCTAAACTTCTTTCTTGGATTGAAAATCAAGCAAATGAGGGATGGGATCTTCAAAAGCCAAACCAAGTACACTTATGAACTGCTGAAGAAATTTGGATTTGAAAATTCAAATCCAAGCAACATACCTGTGAGTGCTTTAATCAAGATGGATAAGGATGAAAAAGGAAAGAAGGAAGATCAATCAAAGTTCAGGCAAATGATTGGATCACTGCTCTATTTAATTTCTAGTAGACTTGATATCATGTTTAGTGTCTGCATGTATGCAAGATTCCAAGCTAATCCAAGAGAATCTCATTTAAAGGATATGAAAAGAATCTTCAAGTATTTGAATGGAACAACACATCTAGGACTTTGGTTTCCAAAAGAAGGAAAGCTTAAATTGATTACTTATTCATATGCTGATCATGGAGGATACATAATAGATAGGAAGAGCACAAGTGAAACTTGTCAATTCTTTAATGGCTCATTAAAATCATGGTTCAACAAGAAGCAAAATAGTGTGTCATTATCATTATGTGAAGCTGAATACTTGGCGGTTGGAAGCTATTGTGCATAAATTTTGTAGTTAAAATAGCAATTTTATAGAAACTATTTTCAAATATTTAGGTAACTTATTTCACTAGTTAACCTCAAAATTAGATTAAGCCATTCTTTAGGAGATAACCTAGGTTGGCCCTATGCTATAATTAGCATTAATTCTAGTAACTATTTTGCTTAGGTAAGCAACTTTCTTGATTAGTATAGTGCTCCTGTGCCTTTTTCTTTTCCTTATATACTGATATAGCTTCCTTATTCTCATATAACTTTAGTTATACCTATACAAAGACACTTATACAAGTATAGTGTTTTATCCCTTAGAAATTCTGTTTATACCAATATAAATGACTCTTGTTCATCTTTAACATGCCTTGCTCCATTATTCTAGAACAATGTCTTTTGATTGGGTATACATTGTCTTATTTGGGTATAGGTCATTTATTCAGGAATAACCATCTTTATCCCTAAATAATTCCCTTTCCAAGCTCTATGTTTTACAAAGATTTATTCAGACATAATTTTGTTATTTCGAAACAAGAACTTAGCACATATTCTTTGATTGTTCTTGACTATACTATTATAGTACTACTTATTCTAGTATAAACATCAAAATTTATGCTGTATTTTTTTGTCCATTTCATATGGTATTTGAGACTCATTCTTTACTTAATCCTTTCATATTCTATGTGTTGTGTTCATATGTTTACCTATCTAAAATCATTTTAAACACAACCACAGGTAGGATTAAATACTTATCAATCTTATCTATCCTTTATACCTATATAACATTTAACTATACTAGTACAAACCTTATGTACCTTTTGTTAGAGCAATAAACCCATATACCATTTGTTACTTTCCTTACATGCCGTGAGCGTGAAACTCCATTGGAAAGCATTATGCCATCACCTCATTTTTGAAGAAACTCATAGGGAAAGAAGACGAAGAGTATAATGGATAACCATATGTGTTAATGGATCTTTAATGACAAACAACTATAAATAGGCATATTTATGAAGACGATGAACCTAACGAAGAGACAAGTTATTATGCGATCATTGTGATTTATTATCTTACGAACTTTTTATAGTTGTATTCATTACCAATAAGCTTCATTAATTGTAAATCTACTCTTAGAGAGAATGTTTAATAATATTTGTTCATTTTTTAACATACTTTATTTATCCTTATCTTTCATACTCAAAACAGAGAAACTTAAGCTTAAAGATCTTAAGGAGATTTAATCATTACCTTTGTAAGGGGGAGTGATTCAGACTTATGAAGAAGTCTATAACTGTACTGTGGCAACTAAGAGGTTGTCTTAATCTTGGTAGAATAAGTAGAGGAAGTTTCAAATGTGACTTGGGACTAGATGTAGACTCAAGTAATTGGAGCTAAACTAAGATAAATGATCTGTGCAAGCTTCTCTTCCCTTTTCTCCATATACTTTTATGATATTGTTGTAAACTTATCTTTTTATCTTATTATTACTCAATCTTTTGTTAGTCCAAATCACCCCTCTTGGGAAATTTACAACATCAATTCCTTAAAATAGTAATTAGGGGTAAAATAGAAGTTGATTATAATATCTTGAACTTTTGATCCAAGATACTAATTACTAATTAGGGGTAAAATACTAATTAGTGGGTTAATTTTGGTTTTAGATGGAAGATTGATGTTTTATGTTGTTGGGCTGTTGTATGATTAGGATCAAGTGGCAGAACAGCAGTCCAAAGTAGAGTGCACGGGCTAAAGTGAAAAGTGTCTCAATGTGCCACATATTATAGCGCATGGCACAGAACTTGGATAAAGCCTATCATGGTTAGCTCGTGAAATAGAGGAGAAAAGGGAAGAGAAATGCATGAGAGAGGGAGAAAATAAGCCAGCTGTGCTAGGGCTTCAGTTTTGGAAGTTTAGGAATTAGCTTTGACCAGTGACTTGTCAAGTAAGTTTTGTACTACGCTGTACTTCATTTCCACCTTAATTTTTAATTTTGGATTATAGAGAAATTGAATTAGGGAGATCTTAAGGGATAAATTGAGTTAAAGGTTGGAGAAGGGCTCTTAGGTTCCAAAACTAAGGTTTTACAACTAGTTTGGGATTTAGTGGTTGAGCCTTAAGGCTACAAACTTTATTTGACCTAAATTGAGAAGTAAAAAGGGGTAAAAAATGCTTGTTAATAGGTGAGAAGGCTATTTTGGTTATTTTGATGGCCTAAGTGGTATAGGGAATGATGTATGTGTTAAGCAGTAAGGTTTATCTAGATTGGTGTTTTGCATCAAGCTTAGGAACTAATTAAGGATTTTTATATGTGTAAATTGAACATTTGAGGGATTGCTTGTGGAAATCTACATGTCTTGAGTAATCATTGCAAATAGTAACCCTTGGTAATCAAGGTATGAGGTAACTGAAGTAACCATTTTATCTATTAGCTTGTACAATTATTTATAATTTTTTATATAAATTTTGTGTGCCATGTTTTATAAAATGATAGAGTAGTAAATTTTATGAAAATAATGTGTAGGTGTGAGTGAAAATGTATGGATTGTGTATGGTGGCACATATGCATATGCATCCATGAGTACACCCTAGACTGAGATAGGGGGTCGTGGCCTTATTTCGTGTAAGGCTACGAATTTTTAGTAGTCTAGAGCATTGATTTTATCCACTAGTAAGGTCTTAGGAATGCATCCACGAGTGTACCCTATACTAAGATAGGGGGTCATGGCCCTACTTTGTGTAAGGCTAGGAAGTTTTGGTTTAAGCATTGAATATTCTCCACTAGTAGGACCCAAGAGTGCATGTTCGTTGTGGATTATTGTTTATTGCATATTACAAACATATAGATTTTATTGAAAATAATGTTACTTGTCTCTTATGTTTAATTTACTTGTTAATCGATATTTAGGCTTTATCTAAGTTACTGGGATGTATGTCTCACTCTATTACTTCTTGTATATAGGTGAAGAGAGTTCCAAGATGCCAGGAAAGGCAGCACGAAGAGAGTAACCATATCTATTCACTGTAATGCTACTCTAGAGTTTGAATGTATAATTGTAAATTAAATGTTGAAGTTGCCCACCAAGATGTACACATGCGTGTGTGTGTGTGCGTGCGTGTGCGTACATGTGTGTGCTTTTTAGGTGACTTGCTTATATAAACTGTATTGCATTCTTGCTGAGTGTAACACAGTGGTGAATATGTGGGTAGGCTTAGTGCTATGCAAGCAATTATATGTTATGATGTGTGTTTCTTGTTTTGTTGATGTTATATGTGATTTATGTCATATTGTGTTTGTGTGTGAAACTTGACTAAATGGTAAGGCTCATCCCTATTTGCATAAGTCAAGCATATTTGTGAACCTTAACTATATGATGAGACTTAGCCCCATATGTGTAAGTCAAATATGTGAAAGTGGAACAAGAATGATTATGTATATGTAGTGTTATGTGTATTACCTTATGCAAGTCCACTTGTGTTAAAAGTGGCATTGAGTAGCCAAATTATGCATGTGATGCATGATATGTGATATAATGTGCCAATCAAGTATACTTGATCCTTTTGAATTTAGTTCAAGGCTCAAAGTAGTCTAATGAGGCAATGAGTAAAATTTTAAAACTTAGGGTGCATGTTTTCAAAATAAAAGAGACTTTTTACACTCAAGTGTCCAAATTGAGATTGGACCATTGGATTAAGTCTAGACTTCTCTCATTAGTTTATTTATTTTACAAGCTTTGTGTAAGCACTTGAATTACTTAAAATGGACACCATATGTAGAAATGGAATGCAGCAAAAGTTCATGTCAAATTGCTATTATGACAATAAAATTTGATACATGCGTCGTGGCACATAGTAACATGCCACAACGCACAACACAAAGCAGAACTGTGTGGTTCCTACCACATGCTATAGTGCATGTGTACATATTGCAGCGCAAGACATGTTTTTAAGGAAAATAATTGCTTTGATTTTTGTACTAGGGGTATGTTGCCTATACGTCGGTAGCCTCTTTAATTAAGTTATGTTATGTAATTTAAGTTTTTATTAAAATAAGTTAGGATCCTACATTTTTAAAACAAATGTGGTGTGTAGTAGTAGTGTAAGTAAAGTCTATGAAATTTTAGGGACTTTATATTGATCAAGCTATAGAGACAGCATTTGTGCTAGTTTACTTGAGAAACCTTGATCATATCATGGGAGAATAAAATCATGATCAAGTTTAGATCGTTTAACTTGAAACTCATCTTCACCGTTTATGAGATCAAATTGTTTTTGTTTTTTATAGCAAGACTTGATAAACTCTCCACACAAGTCAATAGTTGTCTAGTAAGACACATTATTTACACTCATTTATTAGCTTAAAGAGACCATTTTACACACTTCTTAAGTGTTCATATGCATTAATATTACATTCTTAGTGCAAATTTGCCCAAGTGTTGAACGTGCATCAGGGGTATTTTTGTCATAAAATGAACTTTTTCACTGAAGAGAGGTTAAGCTTAAAAATTATGTCTTTTGATGGGCTAAAATAGAGCTAGTGATATTGGTCAACTCACGACTCGTGGGCCGACCTATAACAAGTTGTAGGCTTAGTGGGGCAAGTTGATATAACCCACTTCTCATGTAGGTTGTATTTCTACCAACCTGTAGGGGGTTGGTGGGTTAGCTAGCTAACCCACCAATAAAAAAATATTTTTCATATACATTGTTTTCTAATTTTAAAAATTACAAATTCATTATAATGTTAGAAGTTTTATCTATTATTAATTATTAGAATCACATAATTAAACATGGAAATATAATTAATATGTAGAAGTCTAGAAAGTAGAATTAAATTTGACATTAATTTGAGTAAAGATTAGCGGGTTAATCTTTTTTTTTTCCCCTGCTAGCTGAGAAATTCTGAGTTCATTGAAGTAAAATGTAATAATAAAGACAATACAAGAAAAAATAAGGTTAGGATTTGTTTACAACTTGACAACCTAGTAACTCATAATTCAAAAGCTATTGAAAATGTGAAGGTTGATATATAAATCATTTTAAATGACTCTAAAAATGAATCATATGCCACTTGAGATGGCACTACTTTAAATGGCAACACAACAATGAAGAGTTTGAACCCCACGTAACCTTAAAAAAATAAATAAATGGCTATATCACTTGTGCCTACTTGAAAATATTTTACTTAAACTAAATTTTGAAAAAGTCTTTGGTTAGGTGCATGCTGCACTAATGCACTTGATTGGTCATAGATTTATAGCTATCTTAGGTAATTAAATATGACATGTAACAATGGCAGTAGGTAATAAGCATATAATTTGAATTTTTCTAATAATTTGAATAATGGCGAGGGTTTGAGAATTAAGAGAATGATCTTGTGATTTCTATCTTTTTTTAAAAAAATAAGCAAGCCAACTTGCCAACCTGCTGGTTAGCTTGTTACAGGTTCAAGCTATACAGGGCAGGCTAAAATCAAAATCAGGCTTTACAATTAAAATGTAGCAAGTATGCTAGCCCTTGCCTGATTCCTTCCCTGGCTCAGTCTCACTGGTAGAACCTGTAAAATGATAACCATGGGGTGAGATAAAAATCTTAGTAACTAAGATAATCTACATTATTGATTAACAAGCTAAGTTATAAACAAGCATTAAAATAAGTAACGTAATCACATCATATAAGATCACCACAAATTGCATGCATGATCCCTAACCATCCGGTCCTCCAATACTCCCGACCAAACTAGTAGGCTATTTTACAGAACCAAACCACATGTATGGTCCCCAAGCTCACCATCCATGGTAGGACTACCCGGCTAAAGTGTCCTAAACCACTCCTGGACTACTGTTTCCCCCTATTATAAGTAATTGGGGTATCGTTATTCTAATACCGCATCCTACGGATGCTAAGAAGCATAGTCTCCAACTCCGCACCCTTTTAGTTACTAAGAAGAGTAAGTCTCCAACACTACACCCATTTTCGGGCACTAAGGAGAATAAGTGCTGCACCTAGCGTCCCGAGGTGCCAGCAATGCCATATGGACTTAATCTTCACTATCTCTATTAAGGTGACCTCCCACCCTCTAATATGCCACATTTCACTACATGTCTCCACTTGACCATGCATAAACAACTTTCCAAATAAATATAACAAAATCTTACCATTTATTTCAAAAATATAGAATTTCACAAAGCAATACTCCACTCATTTTATAAAATAGTTAACCTTTAAAGAATTTATACATATATACTCAACAATTCATAGAAAAGCAACTTGAGAATAATTTATACAAGGTAATAAATAATGCAAATTATTTAGTTACCTCAACCTTTTTGTTACTAAAAGGGTTACTCGTGGTACTAATTCTCTTCTTGTGTCAAGGTAAGTCTTTCCACACCACAATCTACAACAACAAGTATTATATGTTAATTTTCAATTAACACAAGCACTATTAACTACCAATAACCTCCCAATTCTCCCACTTCTCACTCAAATTCTCAACAAATAGGCTTGTCAAGATTATAATTTGTTCACACAATCCCTTTAAACCTCCTTTTACTTTATCACAACATAAAACTTAATATCTCAACTCATCGCACTTTAACACCCTATGATCAAGTTAGGACTTGATCTAAAATTCACTAAACAAGAAAGTAGCTTCCTATTACCACATATCTAAGAACAATAAACCTAAATTAAACCTTTAGAGTTAATAGAAACCTTCAAAACATTGACTCATGGCTTAATCCAATCAGACCAAATCCTCACTCTTCTAAATCCCATGAAAAATGAGATGAAAAGGTAAAGGAGAAGGGCAGGAAACTTACTCAAGAGTTTGAAGGCTCAAATCATCTTCAAAATCCTCCTAAATTGATGCTTTAATAGTGCCCAAAGTTGCCCCCTTCGTGTTCTAGGTTTTCTACCCCAAAAACTATCAATTTCTGATGATTTCTAAAATTTTAAGTTGCCTGCTGTGCCATGCGCCACAGTGCATGCCACACAAGCCGTGACTCACGACGCAGCAAGTAACAAGTTGATTTTGCTCCCCCAATGCCATCCAACTTGATCCAACTTTTATCCTATCTCAATTTAGAGCCAAATATGACCCAAAAATCTAATTAGCAACCTAAAAACATAATTAAATAAATTAATCATATTTTCAACCAATTTATCCCTTAATTAATCAACTTTTCTAGATTTGAAGTTTTAGGATGTTATAGCTTCTCTCTCCAATTTCATCTAAACCCTTGAATCAAATCAAGGATTGAAGGCTTAGATCACCATTGAAAAGGATGAGAAAGTATGGCCTAGTTGGGTTCTCCTTGGAAGCTTAAAATATGATAATGAGTGGCTAGATTTCTTAAGGAATCCTAGAGAGAAGATGGATGAAAGATGAATCATTGGGCTTCACATAGCTAAATCTTTCTATTCTCTTTATTTTCTTAATTTGAATTGATGATTAATACCTTAGTCTAGGGTTAATCTATCATTGGTTTGTAATTCTAGTTTGAATTAATCTTGATGTAATAAGAAATACTTGTTTGGTTGACTACATTCTTATGATACTCTTGGTTTGATTCAACCATCTATAGTTAAATGCATTTTTCTATTGATGATTGTCTTACTTTGATCTTACATAATCTTGTGGGTAAGGTTGAGATGTTATAAAGAGCTTTACATAGTCATGTGGTTCACCCTAGTCATTGATTAGCTACAGGATCACTTAGATTTACCAACCTAAACACTTGGTCAACTCTAAAACCAAACTAAGGAGATAACCTAAGGACATTAGTTGATGACTTAAGGAATTGAACTAGCTAGATTAATTTTTATAAGATAGTCTTCATAGGAAACTTTCACATGACCAAGAAGGGAAATTTATCACTATTGCCATAATTAATGAGATAGATGATGATTCATCCACTGTCTAAACTTTAAGGTTCCAATTCATTAAGGTTGCATTTGGATGGGTATATTTGGGTTAGAAATTTACATTTAAAATCTTATATTTGAAATTCATAGATTCTAAAGTTTTTTTGGATGATGTAAAAAAATTCAAATTATAATATTAGAAAGAGTTTGTTTAGATCTTAAATAAAATTTCAAATACTATATTTGAATTTAAAGGCAACTTAGATAATGTATACGGTCCGGTCTTGATTAGTGGTGGCTTCTTGGTCTCAATTAACTCCCACTATCAAAACTCAGACAATATTAATGGTCCAGTCTCGATTGGCAGTGACAGTGCAGTTCTAGTCAACATCAACGGTTCAACCTAAATAATACCTAAGGATTAGCATGGGACAATTACAATAGTCTAAAGGTTATGGATTAGACCTCGATGACAACATCAGAACATTCTTTATTAACAATAGCATTTGGTGTCAAAAGATAAAGGCAGAGGAATCAAAGATGGTTATCACAGACCAATCTCGAATAATGACAATAGGAGCAAACTGACATAGGTTGGTTGTGGCGGACTAGTACCAGATAGTGGTAGTGGATCGACACTAGATGACAATACTAGATTGATATCAAATGACGATAATAGCAATAAATCAGCATCAAGCAATAGAGGAAGACGATTCGAGTTGTCACCTACAATCTAGTCCCAGTCGGCACCGATAATCTGATCCTGGTTAAAGTTGGTCCTAGTCGACATCAGTGATTTGATCTCTATAAAAGATGAAAATCCAGTCTTAGTTGTCACCTGTGGTTTAGTAGTTTGGTCTTAATCAAAGCCAGCTGTTAAATCTCAATCTATGCCAATCACCTGGTCTCGATTGTCATTTGTGATCTTATTTCGATTGGCTTCGATCATCCAGTCTTAATTATCACTAGCCGTTTAGTCCTTGTTATCACCAATCATTCAATCTCAGTCGTCACCTGCTGTCCAGTCCTAATCAAAACTAGTGATCTGGTCCTAATCATAATTAATGGTCCACTCTCGATCACATTAGTCATTTGATCTAAGTCCACCCTAATCATCCACTCTTAATCATTTTTCAACTATCCTATCCAGGGTAGGCTAATAGTCCGATCTTGATTGGTGCTAGCCACTATGTCTCATTCAGCTCTTGTAGTCTGATCTCGGTTGGTGTCATCCATGTTGTCTAGGTTAAAGTTGACCATCCAATCTCAGTCAGCATCAGTGCTCTAGTCCTAGCATTCCGATCCTAGTAGATGTTTGTTGAAGGTAGTGATGTCAAAATCAAGAAGGCAGTGAAGTCAATGAATGAACACGAAGGAAGAGAGAAACTTCCATTAAAATTTGAAATAATAGAGGTTTAAAAAGAATTCAAAATTACAAAGGGATTGGGCTAGGATTTGGGTTAAATCTAAATCTAAATCCAAATGTACATGCATCTAAATGTAGCATAAAAGGAAATTCACTTCATTCACTCACTAGTTTAGATTTTAGCATTTTGTTTACTAGTTTTTAGGTAACATTCTCAAATATTTAGGCAATTTGTCCACTTAGTAACCTCATAATTGAATTAGGCCACTCATTGGGGAGATAACCTAGGTTTGACCTTTTGCTACATTAGGGTTGAGTCTAGTACAATTTTGATAGGTGTAGAATTAGCCTAGTAAAAATTTGGCATCATTGCCAGGGGAGTGGACTAAATTTGATTTTGAGGTTATTTTTGTGTTTAATTGTATTTTTGAATTTCTTTCTATAATTTTTGTTCTTGTTTTTTGCATTTTCTAGTGTGTTTTGTGTGTTTGCTTTGGTTTAGCTTTATCTCCTTAGTCGTTAGGATTTCTATATGTGCATTTTTCATCATTTTAGGCATTAATCTTGATTTTTAGTTGAATTTAATTGTGCTGGACAGTGCTAGAATTCCTGCACAGTTTTGATTTTCTTGGTTGTTTCAAGTGTTTTTCACTTGTTTTGTGTGTTTTAGGTGCATTTTCTTTGTTTACTTTCATTTTAGTGTCAATTGAGTTGGTTTATTTCATTTTTGAGTCATTTTAGGCTTGCTGGAATTTTCTGGACAGCATTGAAAAATAAAGCAACAACAACAACAACAACAAGCCTTTATCCCACTAGGTGGGATCGATTACATGGATTACAAGATGCCATTGTACTATAGCATTGAAAAATAACAAAAAAACAATTATGTTTTCAACTTGTTTGTGTGTTTTGTGTTTTATCTTTGTTTGTGTGCATTTTAGTTTAGCTTGTATGTTGTTCTTGTTTATCTCGAGCTTGAATTGTGAATGATCCATTGGAAACATTCTTCATTTGTGGAATTAGAACCTGAAATTGAAAATACATTTTAGAAATTAAAAAGCTCTCAACCTCAACTTAATTCTCATTTATTGTGTAATTCAACAATGGAGGGTAGACTAGGTCTTAAGTACTTGCATGAGCATGAAAGCCATAGGATGGAAATGAACATTAACATTTGCATGGTGATGGTCATGTGGATAATGAGTTTCTTGGCTTGAATAATCCAAAGGAAGAGAGGAGCATTAGGCAACTCACACAACCTAATTGGCATGATAATCCTTGTGGCTTGTATGTTC
Source organism: Prosopis cineraria (assembly GCF_029017545.1). Taxonomy (NCBI): domain Eukaryota; kingdom Viridiplantae; phylum Streptophyta; class Magnoliopsida; order Fabales; family Fabaceae; genus Prosopis; species Prosopis cineraria. The sequence goes on along the minus strand of NW_026555339.1, from coordinate 34,906,341 downwards.
CTCCACCTAATGTTGAGTTTGAGTTAAAGCCTTTATTGATAAATGCATTGCCAAAATCCCATGGATTTCCCATTGATAATTATCATAGACTTTTGCGTACTCTTTACTTGGTGTGTGATACTATGACACCATTGCATGTAAATGTTGCATGTGAAGGGCCTACTAAAGAGTGACATTTTAACTATCCATCTTACTTGGGCTGAGTTAAGAAGGTTATTCTTGGACAAATTCTTCCGGAATTCTAAGGTTACAAACCATAGAAAGCAAATATATGGAGTTCAACAAGGAGAGGATGAGAGCTTATAAGAATATTGGACTATTCTAAGGTCTTTTGGCCAAGTGCCCTCATCACCAAATCTCAAGTGAGAATCTAGGACCCTTTTGTTTAAGATTAAAAAATAAGTAATTTTATATAGTTTATAAATTTTATAGAAAGAGATTATTTTGTAAAGATGTTATAAATAACAAATATTATTTTATATTTGGATATAGTAATAAAAAGTGATTATTAGTTAGGTATTTTTAAATTGAGAAAACATAATTTTGGGTCCTTGCACTATGCTCAAGTTTTGCTATAAGTTCTTATACTTTTTTTATGTTCTAGGTCCTTACAATTTTATTTGTTGGTGTTCTAGGTCCCTATAACATTGCTAATGAAGGGACTTAGAACATTGAAAAAGAAAAATGTAGGGACCTAGAACACTAAAAAAAGTGTAAGGACCTATAGTAAAACTTGAGCAAAGTAAAAAGACCCAAAATTATGTTTTTATTTTATTTTATGATATCTTCTTTTATTTTTTTTATAAAAAATATTTATTATTATATTATTTTAAAATTTTATGATATATTCACATTCCCACCTCTTTAAATCATTCTCTTTCATCTACCGCATTAGATTATTTATAGAAGCTACTCAAAGTAGCTTCTTAAAATAATCAGAAATCTACTTAGGAGTTTAATGTTAATAAATTCCCTAAAGTGAGATAATGATTATACCTTTGTGGAATAATTATAGTGTGAGACTTTTGGTACCATTCGACCTTGGAAGAAGCCTTAAAAGTTGGTGTTGTGAGGGATAAATCTTTAACCTCTTAAAAGTTTAAGATAATCAGGGAAATCCTAATTTGGATAGTGTATGTTAATTAGTTCATTATTGAAATTTGTGATTTGAACTTGTTTATTGTTTGGAAACTTATTGATGCAATTGTTGGCAATGTGTTGTACAATTCATAACAATACTTTGAAAGATGAAGAATTTTATGCATAAGGTATATTTGTGTTTAATGATGATAACTGACAACATGGTATTGTGAAAATATGCTATATGCATTATGTATGATGAGGAGAGTGTTGGGAGTAAGTGATGATTGTGAGTTTTATCACAAATACATAATATGTGTCAAAATCATTGACAAGAGTTTGCATAGGAAGAGGAGTAGATTAGTAAACCCATGTAGTATTGGCGGTGATTGTTGGAATCAGGAGGTAACCTTTGTCCTATATTTGATTCAGAACTTTCCTACTTGTTTTATGAGGCATTTGAACCTAACTAGTCTCCGCCAATTTATGAGGAGGCTAGATTAAGGATACAACACCCCATGGTTGTTAGTATTAAGAGAAATTAAATTACACAGGTGAGTGAGTTGAACCTGGCCCAGTAGCTCCTCACAAGTGAAAGGCTAAGTTAGTCCATAAAGGACGTAACCACCAAATAACCACTAGTTTTATATTAGAGGTAACAGGAGGATATAAGGTTGGCATTTAATCATACATTTAGAGCCGACCACATGATTGTTAGTATTGTGGTCTAATGTGGTTTAGGGGTGTATGACTAGTATTATTGCAACCTCAAGTTGTGCATTATCATTTAATATGGTTATATATGCATTAGACCCAGTCACATAATTGCTAGTGTTGTGAACCATGGCTATGTTTATCATATGTGATATATGTGTATGTTTATTTCCCTCTTTGTATATGTCTTCAATTAATATGTAATTGTATAGATTATGTGGAACTTAGGTATTGAGTGATTGTACTTACCCCCTAATTCTCAATATTTTAGGGCCTAGTTCATCAGATCAAGACGGGAAAAATGTGTTGAGGCATAGGATTATAGAGTAAACCTTATTAATATGCCTCATTTTGTTGTTTTATGTGTATTAATGCCTCATTTTGTTATTTTATGTGTATTAATGTTGATGAAATTTCCAACTAAGAATCACATGATCATTTTTAAGCTAGTTGCATTACTTTAGTATACATTTATGTATTTTGTGCCTTGAGCTAGTGAGTTTTGGTTGTAAACCCTTGATTAAGGCTAAAATACTTATACAAGTAGGAAATATGTGTATTTTGATTGGTTTGAAATGAAAATGAATGTTTCGTGCAAGAATTCCTTCCCATTGTGTTTTATGAAATTTAGGGTTGAGTGGTGAAAATTCAATATACGCGCATTTGTATGAGTGTAGTGTATTTCACAAGTCTTTTTAGGTCCATTAAGTGTATTTGAGTGGTTGATGTAGGCTTTTGGCACTTGTGTGTGAGTTTGGACACCATTGTTATGAGTTTTTGTGAAAAAGTGGTAAAAATAGGTTTGGGTGTCTAACTCTTTGTAGAAAATGAGTTTGAGTGTGAAACTTATGCTATTAGCTAGAGCAAAGAGAAAACTCTGTATAGATATCGAAACCACCTCATTTAGACACCAGACGGAGTATTGGGATGCATTAAAAGTTAGCTCCTAATGCTATCATACGACAGTAGCTATTTGCTAACATATTTCATGCAATGAGCCGCGGAGCATGGCACCTCATGCCACGGTGCATGTGCATTTAGCCATGGCACATGTCCTATTTTTATGCATAAATTACATATTTAAGTTTTAAAACAAGTGTTTTGGGCCCCATTTTGATTTTTAAACTTCCACAATTCTTTGAAAAACCTATTTTGAGTTTAATGAAAGTGTATGGGAAATTTATATGCTAAAATCCAAGGATCCCATTGTAAATGTTTTGCAAATTGTTTCTTCTACTGGAATTTTAAAAAAATTGTTTCTCCCAATTGTGAATATATGAAAACTTGGTAATCATTATTGGGTTTAAGTCCTTGATTACCTTGGAGTTAATAATTACGGTGTTTAAGTAAGAAAGTCTTACAACATTACTAATACATACCATACATAACACACTCTCATGGTATTTAGGAGCTAATTATTCCTAATAACTAAACATGAAAAAAAAAGTGTTAGATAAATTATTTTCAAAATCATTTAAAGTTAGGATTCCAATAAACCTTTTTTTAAAAAAAATGTGTTTGAGTTCAAACTTTAATTGAAAAATCATAACGTTTAAAATAATAGGAAGCATGGAAAATTATACAAGATAAGATAATAAATAAAATTAAAGTCAAAAAAGCCAAAACATTTCTAGCACAATACACCGTAGCATACTGCACATATGTCTCAGCATATGACACAACATACACATTTTACTTTATTTAAGGTGAACTCCCAACCTCACCTAATGATCATGCCTCCACACACACATATCACAAGATCACATAAGATTAACTATGATCAACATGCCAATGTCATAAGTCAAAATTCTTGGCGTATATATTTACATAAAGATATATAAAGCTTAACTCCTTCAAAACCATTTTCCTACTGCACATAGGTTTATAAAATCAAACTCTCTCTCTCTCTCTCTCTCTCTCTCTCTCACATACATATATTGCTAGTTATTTCACATATGCCTATTAATGATCTTACATGCAAGTAAGTAGAGTAGATTATCTAATAACCTCAACCTTTTTGTCACCAAAAAGGGATACTGATAGATTTACTGACTCCTCGAGCCTCCTCCTTATTAAGAGGGGTATAAATAATTACAATCTACTATTTTAAACACTAGTATGTCAATTTTCAACTTTAACATACACATTTCTAACTATAATTAGTTAGCTCTAGCCTATAATTCTCATTATCTTCACAAATCAAACATTTATAACCTTCCATTAAACTTATTTAACCTTCATGAAGCTAAATAAATCCATTTTAGAACTTATATCACTCCAATTATCCATTTTTATCATCACAATTTGCTTAAAATCAAGAACCCACTCCTATAACTTCATAAAAACAACAACCCTAGGTTTAGAAATGTTAAACAACCCCTAATGACTCTATTAAAACCAATGGATTTGTCCACACCTCCCCAAAAATATAAATTATTCACTTCTAACCCAAAAACTTTACTGTAAAAATTGCATAGAAGGGGACGAGAGTGGAGAGGGAAGGTTATCTTAATGATTTTAAGCTAAAAACTACCTCTAAGTGGCATTCTAAGTAAACCCTAGTAGAGCCAAAGAGTTCCCTTATCATTTCCTCCTTCATCTTTTTTGTTTCAATCGTGTTCTTGCAACTTTAAAAACTTAATTTCTAACATTACAACACGGTGGTATTATAACAACATTACATATATTCAAACTTGATTTCCAACATTACGCCAACATAGATTACAACCTAATAGTTCAAAGTAATGCAACCAATCAAAATATGACCTTCAACTTAGTATTATCAATTCTTAATTACACATATTCAAAATACATTACTAGAGGCCTACAGTGGAAAACAGGTTCTTATGTCTTTGTTGCTTTTCCTCTATCATTTTTCCTAGGTAATGCCTATAATGTGAAGTAATAGGGTGAATATAACTACTTAGTAACTAAGACGGTCTACTTAATGCACATGCACGTCAATTAATTATAGAAAATGCAAAGTAGGCATATAATTTCATATGAAACTATATTCACAACCATTTACAGCACCAGCTATCATAGTCATAAATTTAGGAACCACATGACTAATAACAATGATATGCATAATCAACACCTCCCTTATAATCTCCTTATACTTTTAACTAAAATTATAGGCTAATAAATTAAACAGGGTTCTTTCCATGTGAATAGACTACCCAAGGTCACCAATCATAAGAAGCAACCTGACTAAAGGTCACTACACTAATTCTCAAACTACAGCTTGCCCCATTCTCAAACTCCTTAGGATTTCATTAACCTTAAGCTAGTCTTCTTAAAGAACAAGTGGATAAAAGCTAGGTTCAAGTCCCTCAAAAAATAATGGGATGGTCCCTCAATAAACAATAGGATGGAAGCTAGACTTATGTTACTAAAAGACTATCATGCCATGTGGATTTACTCTACTCTTCTCCCTAAGATAAACTCCCACATCATGATTGTGTAATATACATGCTTACTCATAAAGCATGCAATTGAGATATAAAAAAACTAAATTAGGGAGTTTTGAGGGGTTATTTTCTAACTCAATAGCTGTCAAAGGGCTATTTAAAAGTTAAACTAAGGATTTATGATTGCTTTGGTGGTTAATAGTTGAGCTTTGAAGTTATAAACTTAATTTTAGCCTTAATAGGGAAGTTATAAAGTGTGAAAATCTTATTTGGGTAATAAGAAAGTTAATGGAAGTTGTAGAAAGCTTATAGAAGGTGAATAGGACTTAAGGTTGCTAAATAAAAGTGATTAGATGCTTAAGTTAGTTTAATTATACTAACAAGTATTTATGTTCAATTTGGAAATGACATATATAGTGTTTAATTATTTAAATTAACATGGCTTATGAGTTATCTTGAACAAGCGATAGTGAAGGAAGTAAAAGTACTATAGGTAACACTTTTTAGAATAAAAGGGTTGAAGTAACTGGATAATTCATTCTATCTATTAGCTAGTTTAATATTTACAAGTAATATTTATAATATATAATTGTATACTTTGACATGATTGAACACTTGTATGACTTTAAAATTGGAAAACATTTTGATTTAAATCAAAAGTATTTACTAAATGAAATTTATTTCGAAAGCTAAATGAGAATTTGGTGTATACATGATAAGTGTAATAAGTGTATAACATAAGTAAAAGACATGATCATGATAAAGGGTAAGAGTTCACCTTAGGTGGAGTAGTGTGAAAATTCATATGATCGGGCTAACATAATGGGACCTCCAGTGCAATAACATGTGAAGGACTATTATCTTGGGACATTCGAGTAGTCATTACATAATATGAGCTCCTTAGTACTTGAAAGGGTGCAATATTGGAGTATACAACACCCCAATTGTAAATGTGATAGGCGAAATATGTAGTCTAAAAGTGAGATAAAACTCCTACAAATTGATCTAATATGTAGCTTATGGATTTAGTCGGAGGAAGATGTGAAGGTTTAGTTGGATAATATGATCATGCATGTGAAATTGACTATATAACTATATTTATAAGTATTAGCTTATAAATGGATAATGTTATATTTACTTGTTTATGGTTTTATTTTTATATATATAGCTATGGATTATTTTGATTATTGAGACTCTATCTCACCCTATAGTTACTATTTTACAAGTTTATATGTTAGTAGTAGCAGAGGTAAAGACTTGGGCTAGGAGTAGCTGGTCTACTGTGTTGCGCTTTCTGAGATTGTATGATGAATTTGTATTATTTTAAATATTAATGTTTATAAATTTCCATAGGAGTGCATACATGTTACTTTTTGTTGTATTTGTATGACTGTGTGTGTATCTCAATCCTGAGATGTAAAAATATGTGAAATGTGGCAATGAGAGCAAAGATACTAGTACAAGGACAATGTTGTGTGTTTTGAAATGGTTGCAATGTGTGAAATTGGCCAGTGAATGATTATGTGTGTACATATACAAAAAAGGCCCTATTTTGATGTAAATCAGGGCATTTGGATGGCCAATTCTTTAGATTTGATCGAGGCCCTAGTGGTGGCTAATGATACAAGGTTGTAATTTGGGACGCTCAAATGTGGAAAATTGATAAAAAGTGATTATTTTGTATCCGCGTGTCCAATTTTCAAAGAAATGTTGGATTGAGGTGAAACTCACATCATTAGTTAGATTATGATAAAAGTTTTATATAGGTGCTTAAATCACTACAATCAGATCTTGTAGGTGAAAATGGCACACGTTAAAAGTTTCATCTCAAAAGAACCATCATAATAGCAAAAACTATCATATGCATTACTGTGCATGATGTCCATGCTATGGTGCATGGCATAGAGTAAGAATTTAATTATTTATGTCATATGTTGTGGCATAAGGCACATATGCCACAACATATGGCACCAATTTTCTATTGTGTAGTGTTTATGCATTCTTAAAAGCTTTCATTATAAGATCTCCCTTACTAATCTATATCTTTATTATCAACTCCTAGGTATTCATAGGATTAACCCCGATGAGTTACTAAAACACTTTTGAAATAAAGTTGTATTCTTTCACAAATTGGGATCTCAAGTTTTTAAAATCATTAAAAGCAATAATAATATATCTATTTAATTATTTAAGATGATGTGGAAGCATGAGATATCACTTTACACTAACAATATGGCAATAAATTTGAGGAAAAACAAAACAATAAGAAACAAAGACAGGCGCTACAGCATGGCATGCATGTGTTGTGGCATGCTATGCAATATTGACAGCAGCAGAGGCCAATTCTCAGTATGTCTTATTTCTCTAACCGACATCGATTGAGGTGAAATAGGTATCAATAGAAAGCTCCATTCAAAACCTAGCTAATAGCATAGATTTTATTCTGAAATAATTTTATACAAAATAATTGGACACTCAAACATATTTTTTCTACTTCTCACTTTTTGCACATCATAAGGGTATCCAAAAACCAATACATGTGCCAAAAGCTACCACTAATACCTTAACCATACTCAATGGACCTAAGACAACCTATGCAACACACCATATTCACAAAGTAACATGTAGATCTCATTTTCAACTCCCATTCCTCATTGACATGAAGCAAAAAGAGGAGATCTAGCATTACATATATGTTATCATATTTTTCATACATTCACATTCATACCCATCTCTCATATCCTACTTGCACTAGTAATTTTGCCCTATCAATATTATCACCTCACATTACATGATATCAAGGGCCCAAAATACAAATATTAACTCAACAAGTAAAATGCATGAACTCAAAATGTGAAATCCTAGTTAGCAATATCAATACTACATTACACATAAAACAAACCAAGGTGAAGCCCACTATAGGAATAGAAGGTCATATGCCTTAAGTGCTTTTTCCTTTTCTCATCCCGACCTAGATCCATAAAATGTCAAGAGAGAGGGGTGAGTATAACTATTCAGTAACCAAAGTTTCTCTACCCTATGCAATTGCACATTAATTGACATTTTTTTAAAACAAATCATGTATGAGCATACAATCACATATCTTACAATTTCACAAATATTTCATGTCATTTCAAATAAATCATCATAATCTCTTCTTTCTACAATTCAAATCATAAGGCATATTACCACAATACCAATAACCATATGATAAGGGCCAACTCAAATATCACGACTTACTACAAACTTAACAATCATGTGACACGTTGGATAATATGCATGATCAAACTAACCTTATATCCTCCTTGTATCTACTAACTATAACTATGGGCTAAAAATAAAATAGGGCTTCATCTATGTGAATAGACTTTCCAAGCTCACTAATTGTGAGAAGCAACTTGGCCAAGGTCATTACTCTCACTCTCGAATCATGGCTTCCCTCATTCTCAAATTCCTAGGGTGTTGTAAACCCTAAATTAATCTCCTTACCAAGTAGATAGAGATAGCTATGTTTGAGTCCCTTAACAAACTATTGGATAATCCCTTGACAAACAATGGGATAGTGGCTACTTCCTAACTCTAACGATAGGTAGCTAAGCTAGCTTTTTATTCCTACAATAAGCAACCAATACCACGTAGATTTTTATCTCTACTCTTTTTCCTAAGCGAACTCCTACTAATAATCACTCATACTCAAATATAGCATGTTATCAACCACAACAGTGTGTCCAATTATTGTTTAGCATATGAAATGCAATTATCATGTATCTTATCTCATTATACATTTCCAAGGGCACACAAGCACATAAACATAATTACTTAACATCACATAATTCACTTCTCATCATTTCATCCTCATATATTCACATCACATTGCTCACCATTTCATATCAAGTTTTCCGAACAACACATTTAACTATACATTATCATCATCACATATCCTATAAATATCACAATCATTGTCATAACTAAACATATGATTTTAATCATTCAGTCATCATACTATGGTTAAAAACTCAGCATAGCCTTGTTTATGCTATTCAACAACATGCTACATAATAGTAAATATAAAATTTCAACCATTCTTATTAATCACTTATCATTCTAAAAAATATAAATCAATTAACATACAATTATACAAGATAGATTCCCCCACTTACCACAAACATGTGAGTGGTCAAAGGTTTACCCCTCAATAGTTGCTTTCAAGTCAAATTGGTGCACGAAACGATTAGTCTACAATAAATCAAATCCAAGATCATCAATATCACTTTTTACAATCTCTTAATTTCCTATTTTAATGCTCTAAATATTCCAAAATATCAACATCTTGAGCTTATTCCTAACCAATAGGTGTATTAACTTTCATTAACTACAATTTACTCATATAAGGATAAGTAATATTGATTACAATATCTAACAATCCAAAATCATCAACTCAAGGTCTAGGGTTCATCCCAAAACTCAAAACCCAATTTCTTAATCTTATAAAAGCTTCAAAACTAAATATAGAAATTTTAAATAACTCCCTCTAAATCAAAATATCATCAATAAATCCATTAAACACCATTAATGGCATCCAACCTCCCTCTCAAGTAAAGTACATGTCATTTTCATCCATAATGAGAAATCCAAGCTCAAGGACACTCAAAATCATTAATACTAAGTTTAGACATGAACTCCATTCAAGTAAATGAGTTCGAACCCATAGCCTCAAAGGTCTAAAAATCACTTTTATATCCAACCTTAACTCTCAAATCTATTAAAAAGAGGAAGAGAAAGGAAGATTAGGACTTGAAAAACTTACTTCAAGTGATTAAAAGCTCTAAAATTCTCTCAAAGCTTCAAATCTTCAAGCTTCAGAAGAGCCCTTAGCATTATCCTTCATCCTCTCTTACATGCCATTGTGATAACTAGGATTAGATAAAATCCTAAGTAAAAATTATCACAACCCAAGGGTTTAAAAGATAATTAGTTTTAAACAATGAGATCTTAATAAAATGCTTTTAAAAATGTTGTTTGAAGTCAAGCTATAGTTCAAAATCAATTAAATATAATAACAAAAGCATAGAAATCAAACAACACCTGAAAACAAGCTAATGCAATTGGAAATTTTCCAAAAATCTAGCCCATACACCGCGATGGATGGCACAAAGGAATAAGTCCCTCAGAGGGCATTTGTGCTATGGCGCAACTGCTATGCACTACGATGCACATCTAATATCATGATAGCAAATTACTATCATGACAACACTCTAAACTTTTGAAGCACGCCGTTTCACCATCCAATATCCAATTTGAGCAGTTTAAGTATCTACACGAAACTCTTTGAGCCCTCTAAATAATGGCACTAGTCTCATACTCAAATAATCATATGTTAAAAAGATAGACACCCAAATTCAAAATGGTTTGTTTTCACCTCAGAACACTTTTAAAAGTGTCTAAAACACACCACCAAATGCCATTAACTATGAAATCACTTTGACCACCTCAAATGGACCACACACAATATAACAGGTCAATCATATCACAATTAAGCATTCATACTCAAAATAACCACTAAAATCCCAATTCACAACAATACAAAGGGGTGGATAAAACTTAACACAAACATTATTTTAGTCATTTTGACACATAAATCACTTTAAAAATACTACTTGTAACTGTATCTTGGCCAAACACACTCATTTAATCATAATATCATCATTATTGAGCTAAAATATACACACTTCACATAGTATTATACAAGTAATAACAAAATCATGAAATACTCCTAAGTTGGCATTATATTATAGCACATTTGTAACATCCTAAATTTGTTAATCCTAAGATTAGTGGTTAATTGAGGGAAAAAGTAATAATTTATGTAGGATTAGAGATTCAGATGATTACTTGATGATTTGACTTGTTGGCGTGTTGTATGAGCAGATACAAGTGAAAGGAGTGCGTTTTAGGTCGAAACAAGTGCGCGTGGTGAGAATAAATCTCACTGTGCCACGCACAGTGGCTTGTGCTGCATGCACCGCAGCACATGGACTAGACAACCACTTCTTAAGTTAAGAAATTTCAAAAATTTCAGAAGAGTAAAATTTATAAACACATGAGAGGAGAGATAAGGGTTGAGAAGCTAGGGCAAGCCATTTTAGGCCATTGGAAGGTGTTTTGGATCAATTACTTATCAGGTAAGCTACATATAATTCTTATATTCTATTTTACACAAATTTCTCTAAAAATGAGTTATAAGGAAATTAATCGGTGAGATTTTAGGGGTTTGATTCTTGTCCAATAGTAATAAAAAGGTTCTTATGAGTTAAATTAGAATTTTATGACTAGTTTAAAGCTGAATGGTAGAACTTTGAACCCATAGGTTCAATTTTAGCTTTGGAGAGAGAAAAGTTAAGGCAGAAATCTAATTTGAGTGAAATAAGACTAATCGAGGTGATGTAAAGTAGTAATTAGATAATAATAAACCTAGAATGGATAAATGAAAAAGATTTTATGGATGAATATAGCCCTAGGTAGTAAATATGAGTTTTTGGTCAAAATGGACTAAATAACTAAAATGTGCCAAATGTATTCAGATTGGTATATTAGATGTCTGAGTAGAGAAAGGAATCTTGAGATAAGCTATAGAGGTTGTTGAAATCCACAGGTAACCTTTCTAGCAACAGAAGGATTAAGGTAACCGAAAAATTTTATTTGGTTGACTATTTATTATAACTATGTGTTAGTATGCTATGTAGTACATGAACTTGTTTTGGATTAAGTATGAATAGTACTATGTGAATTTTGCACGAAATAGCTTTTGATTGAATAAAAGCATTAAAATGGGTGTTTTCAAATGGTATGTAAAGATATATACTATGTTTGAGAAAATGAGTAAAATGGTAAATGGGAACCTTAAACAGTTTAAAAAGCATGATTATAGGGGTGGGAGTTCACCCGAGTAGAGGAGATGATAAAGATCATATGGCAAGGTTTCCTTAGTACTTGACAGGGTACGATGTTGGAAATAATTTTCTTTAGTACCTTGCAAGGTGCGATGTTAGAGAAGATCTTCTTAGTGCCTATTGAGGTGCAGTGTTAGAGATGAGACTCCTTAGTGTCTATGTGATATGGTGTTAGAGTCAACCACACCCCATTATGTGTATTAAAGGAAACCATAGTCCGTATGTACGTTAGAACATTTTTGGTCAGGTGATTCTACCATTGCAAGTGAATTCAAGGCCAATAAAAGTGTAAATTGGTCTAAGTTAAGCTTATAGTTTCATGTTGAGGTGATTTAGAGATTCAGTCGGTAGTGATCATGCTATATGATGCTAAGTGATGTTATGAGATACTATGGAATGTTATGTAAAAGTAGTGAAAAGTTAAGAATGGATATGTGTTATGTGAAAATGAATGGAAATGAGATATGTGATATAGATGTTATTTTAATGAGATTTAGATGATATACTATGCTTTACTTCCATATTGTTGCATGTAATAGTCAATAGGAGTGAGTTATTCTGTTACTGAGATTTTTAACTCACCTCCATGGTTACATGTTTACAGGACTGGGCAATGATGAGGACAAGGGAAGAGAGTCTAAACTGGCTTAAGTTGTAAAGCCGTGTATACTCAAAGTTGTGTAATGAACTAAACCAAGATCTTATGTATATAGGTATAAATGAGTTGCCATAGGATTGCGTGCATATTTTGAGTAATGGATTTGTGAAATTGTAGCACAATTGTGTAAGTTTATGGTGAAATGAATTAGGGGCTATGACTAGAATGAATGTGTGTTGAATTTTTATGATTAATGGTGAATCTTAAGCCCAAATGAGAAATTATGATGGAATAAGTAATTTAGGGTTAAGATTGTATTGGGAATGCAAATGTATATGAATGTGATTAGAAATAGCTATGCCAAGTGTTAGCAAATTGTGTGAAATTGTGAAATGTGAAAATTAATTGTAGAAGGGTCAAATTTCAATATATATATATATATATGATTGTGATATAATATGATCAATCAAGGGTGTTAGGTCCTTTTACACTTGATTCAAGGCCTTGTGTGGTCTAATGAGAGAAAGGGATCAAATTGAGAGCTTCGATGCATAAATTTTTTTAGAAAAAGTGACTTTTTATACCCAGGTGTATAAATTTTGATCAGACTATTAGATCGTATCCAAACCTATCTCATTAGTTAGCTTATGAAATAAAGCTATGTGTGAGTACTTGAATCACTCTAATTGACATTATATGTGAAAATGGCGTATGCCAAAAGTTCATCATTTTTGCTGTCAAAATTATGGCAAAAATTCAAACAGGCTCACCACGGCACATAGTGACACATGCCGTAGTGCATAACACAAAACAGGTTGAGCATTTGGCTTTTTGCCACATGCTATGGCGCACATACTGCACGCGGTGGTACACAAACTAAATCCTAACTTTATTTTGAGATAAAAATGCATGCAATTGAATTAGGAGTGCTCATTGGATGTGTTCACTATACATTTGAAAAAAGTGTAATTTGCTTTCGTTGTATATTTCTTTGATTGTATTGTGATTTGAATGGTTTTGTAGAACGAGTCTTGGGCCCAAGCTTTTTAAATAAAACATTTGATTAGATTTGTGTTCTGATGTGGTAACACTGTAATCTTCTCTTGTATCTGGAAGATATAGAAGGAGGTTACAACATTCGTTACAAACCCAAAAAAAAACAAGAAAAAGAAGAAAGGGAAGAGCTATACAATAATGCTCTTCACTCTTTAGTTGCCCCTTCCTTCCCCTTGCACTACCAAAGCCCTCACTTGTAAAATATAACCACAGGGTGAGATAAATATTTTAGTAATAGAATAATTCACTACTATTAATTAACATGCACAACTATAAAGGAGTAAAGCTATTAAGCACTAAAACATACTTTTAGCATCTTACAACATACTCTTTTTCATAAACACAAGTCATTTATCACTAGCATGATTATTTTATCATTTAAGCCTCCATATCACCCAAACTGAAACCATAGGCTCTTGAACCAAGTGCACATTCACAATAGTCCAAGCTCACATTCAGTTGAAGGATCACTTGGCTAAGGTGTCCTATCCCACTTCCAGACTATGGTCTCCCCCTATCACACATGAATCGGGGTGTCGTTACTCCAACACCCCATCATTAATGCTAAGGAGTGTCACTCTCCAACATCATATCCTATATGGATACTAAGGAGAAAATCTCTAACACTGTACCTCACTAGACACTAAGAAGATACATGCCATGTGGACTTCTATTACTCCTTCGTATGAGTGAACTCTCACCCCCTAACATTATCATGCTCACACCTATTATATATAACACATATATGTTTCAAATTTCTCAGCCGGCCCATATAAAAATTTTATCATTTTCATTATTTCAAATCGTTTAATATGTGCAAAAATGACATTTTCGCAATATGCAAGGTTATCAAATTTCAAATACAAATTAATATATCTACTCACAAATAATTAAACAATATAATTAAATAGTGTAAATTATTCCGTTATCTTAACTCTTTGTTACATAAAAGGGTTACTATGGCTCAATATTAGCTCTACACGTTATATATGCATGATAAAGCTCAAGCAACACTCAATCTACACAATCAAGTAACAATTGTCAATTATCACTTTAGATAAACCTTGAATTCACTATGTTCTAAGTACCCACAACACTCAAATTCCTTATCTAACAACATCAACCATTTCAAAACACTCTAACCATCATATTAAACATCCCAACATAATAAATTCATCATCCAATTTCCCACATTGTCTCAAAACCTTCAGATCATGCCTAGGGTTCTTTTAAACCCTCAATCAAAAATTTCAAATCAACATAGAACTCAAACCTAGGGTTAAAGGCTTGATTTAACTCCCAAAGACCTTCAATAAGCCAATGGGTTTGGTCTAAGCCTAAAAAAACTGAGATCAAAGCCCCCATTGCTTAAAAAGTTAGAATTTTCATATAAAAGAGGGAAGAGAGGGAATGTGAAACTTACCCAATAATGATTCAAGCTCCAAATGCATATAAAATGGTCTAAGGATCGTGCCCTAGTAGGACACAAGCTCTCTCCATCACTCTCTCATTCTTCCTTCTTTCTTCCCTCTGGTTCCAGTCTGTTTTTGTGAATTGATAAATGTTGATTTTTGCACGTGCGCCACAATGCATTGACACATCTGCTGCAGTGCATGATATAGAGAACCCCTTATCAATTTAAGCCTT